>NW_005842148.1:958099-965768 GCF_000455745.1 Alligator sinensis | reverse complement strand
TCTCCCCTGTTCATCGCTCGCATTGCTGCTACTGAGTGTAGAACTTGAGTAGTGACACAGCCACTTCAGAGATAGCATATGGAGAGGTGAGCGCATCCCTTGTAAGCAATTTTGTATCCAATCAGTGTAGGCCTTCTTTTTGTCTATGGAGCATCAACGGAAGATGAGGTTTTAGGGTTTTTTTAGTTATTCATTATTTGGGATTGCATGATAATTTTCACAAATATCTAATACTTGGTAGCTGTTTTGTCTTTTTACAATTGGTCACGCAGGCCACACACATTCATTTCTCCTTTCTTCTTGGAGAAATATAACTCCTATAGCCAGGTTTCCACCACAAATGTTGCCTGGTAGAAAGTGAATTTAAGATTCACTTTCCACTTGCATTTGAATACGTGAACTTACAACTAACTATCATTTTACTGTTCATGGTAGTAAAACTCAATTGCACAAATATTCACAGATGGCAAAGACAAAAGGCCTGATTCACCACTATATTACATCAATTTTATACTGGTGTGGTTCCACTGAAATCAAGAAGTTATACCAGCATCAGTCCAGAGTAATGCAGCAGTGAATCATGCCCGAGGTATGTTAACCCGACTGAAGCATAATCGGATGAGTATTCATGGAAAATATTTTGCAATGTTTGTTCAGCGCTAGTGTTGCAACAAGTTGGATGTAAGAGAGTTCAACTTTAGCAGTTACCCCTTCCCCCGCTGTCTTCCCCCAGTTTGCAGACTGATGAAAATATAATGACCTGGTTGAGTAGCTAATGCAAACACTTGGGAAAGGAAATTATACTGGCAAGTAGAATTAAAAACAGACAATAGGATGGATGGATGGATGGATAGATGGGCGGGCTAATTTACATGAATGAATATCTCACTCTACCCAGTCTAGGTTTTTCTACTCTGTCTCTTGTAGTTGGTCTCACATGTATTATAAGAATACCCCAGAATCTTTGTTCTAGGATTATTTTTATCTTGGCAAAGTCTAGAAGGTCCCGCAAATCTTCTGGGTCTGATTTTGATAGCTTTTCCGCCCAATATTTAGGCTAGGGAAGCTCAGTATGTGCAGATAAACAAAACATCTAGATTTTTATGTTCCTAGAGGAATCAAACTAAAACTATTTTCAGGGACACTTGTAGACATTTTAATGACAACTCTGAAAGCTGTATTGTCTTAAAATTGAACATGGAATAAGGGGGAACATTTCCATTAAGTTCTTCCTATTGACAAATATCAAGGAGTTGTGAATTGTGGATTCTTTTCCATGTGTCTTGTAAAACACTCTTTTATTAGCACTGTTTAACCTGTCATTCCTTCCTGCCATCTCTTGATTTTGTACTTATACTTGCAATATTAAAAGATATTTTAAATTATTGTCCAAAAATTCTACCTGTGCTTGAAGGACAAATTTAGTCAAGCTATTAGGTGGCAAAACATATTATTTCATGGACAAAATCTGTTTTACACAGTAAGCCTTGCTTGCAGATTTTCAACACCCAGTGCAAAAGTTTAAATGTCCCTATTGTATCCATGTTGTCCTGGACAGGAGTTGACCATGTAGCGTCACAATGGAGTGTAACTTCAGGCACGTTTTCTCCCTCTGTTCTCTATGAAAGTATTTAATTCATAAACTTTTGATGTTTAAACTGGTCCTGACCTTGTGTGAGCACTTCAAAAGGGAAAATTAGCTGCTCGGAAATATATACTGACCTAAATCTAGCAATTTGGGACATGTGTTAGAGTTCCATTGAACTTGTGTTGACTCCTTCATTTCTTTTCGGAGTTAGTTCCTGATAGACGTGTAATTGGGGGAAAGTGTTAATTTTGGAGACTTCAAGAATGCCCAGTTATTGATTTGTCTTTGAAACGCTATGCACCAAGACCTAGGAAGCTGTTCTATAAATGCAATATGGAAGGCATTGGTTAAGTTGTATTTTGGCTTTCATTTAACTTTGGGTATAATGATTATTATAGCAATGTCCAAGAGCTGCGCTATAGCTGATGGCCCATTACAACTCCCTTGGTTTTAGCAGTTTATAATTTAGCTGTCAAAATACGCTGTAGGTTAGAACTTGGCCAGAAAGGTCTGAACAAGGACTTTTTCCTTTCTTTTCTTAAATTAACTTAATATATTTCAACTATTTGAAAGTTTATAAGCTGAATATGAGCCAACAGTGTGCCCTTGTTGCGAAGAAGGCTAATGGCATACAGGGCTGCATAAATAGGAGCATTGCCAGCAGATCGAGGGAATTGATTCTTCCTTTATAGTTGGCACTGGTGATGCCACATCCAGGGGCGACGTGTAGGGGATGCACGCAGGTGCATGTGCACCCCCTGAGCATGGCAGTGCACTCCCTACAAAAAGGGACTACACAATCGGTGCTGGGATTAAACAGTTCAGAATCACATTCCTCATTTAAGGCATGCACCCTAATTTTGAATTGCTAATTTTAGGGGAAAAGGTAAATGTGGTATATGAATGAATAAGGTATACATGCAAAGTCTTGTATGAACATGGAGCCCTGCAAGTAAGAGTTTTGTGACAGTTGCAATGTATCCAGTAATGCCTCAAAACCAGTTGGGCAATGGCATATTGAGTAGGCCCAAGCTAGTAATACAACCTACTAACTTCAATCAGAGACTATAATAGCAAGACAAGATAGCAATAGCAAGACCTCGGATTTGAGTGAAGTTGGTAACATGTTTCAGAGTGCATGCATTATTTTTACCCCAGTAGCAGTATGCACAATAGAAAGACAAATTTAAGGGCTGTATCAAGAAACTAGTGCCCTAACACTTATAAAAGCTATATTTTTCTTCTTTTCCATGTTCTTTTGTTTTTGACTGTAAAGCAGATTTTTTTAAAGGTACATTTATTTTACAGTTAATTTTATCCTGTGTTAGGACTGCATGAGTTTGGGATAATATATTGTTTTCTTGTTAGTAACAAATTTTGATACATTTTTATGAGATTTTGTTCTCACACCAGTGAAATAGAGCTCTTCCAAAGTTTCTTAAAAGTGTATGAAAATGTGTGCTTGTCTTTTACACCTGGTTTCAAGCAACAATTACCATATGTGTTTCCTACAATATTTTTGAGTGTAATATCTCAGTTATTATTTCTACATATTAAATGTTTCTTGGACTTTTTTTGTTGTGCTTTCTTTTTATTTCCAATGGAATTTTGTCATGATTACTATGCATCAGAGGGACAAGTAAGTTAAACTGGCAATGAAACCTTCACTGCCTTTACATAGGACAAATCCTGAAAGATACTGAACATGTTTATATCCCATGGTTTTCATTAACTTCAGAGGGTGATAACTTGTGGAAATTTCTGTCTATTTTTATGCACTCAGGCTAATAGGACATATTCCAAACATATCCCAACAGTAAAATTCTGTGAAATAATAGATGCTTCATAAATGCAAGATCCTATTATTATCTTATAAGAATATCCTATAACATTTCTATTAAGAAAGATCTATAAAAATCCATATAAATTTTCTAAAGAGACAAGGCAAATCTTTATCCAGCTAAAATTAACAACTAGTAAGGTTTTATTAAAGCAATGAAATATGTTCTATACATAGTGTGCAGTACAGAAATCCTTTTTAATGTGTAATAAAAGATAGAATAAATCTGTCTTTATTTCGTTGTGTCAAAACTGAAGCTTTTTTTATAGCCACCTCTTGTTAAAACCTTTTTTTTTTTTCCAAAAGTCATCTCAGCAACAGTTTTAAGTGAAGATATCTTTAACAATCTAACCACGGTTTGTCTTTGTAATAGGGTTATAACTGGTCCAACCCAGGATAGAGATGCAGAGCCATTCTCTGACTCACCCTGGCTACAAGACCTCGATCTATTATCTCCAGATGTATAAAGGGTTTGAGTGTCTCTCTCAGCACAAGGAACTAATGGCAGGTACAGAGAGAGACTTCCTTGCATATTAAAACACAAATTTGAGATAGCCAGATTAGACTAAAAAGTGAATTACCATATTTACCTCATTCCAAGGCAACCTCAAATGTAAGACCACTACCCAATAATAAGACTGTATACATGGAAATAAGGGGGTCATCTTAAATGAGTCACCCCCACTTACTGCTGTGGCAGGGAAAGCAGCAGTAGGGGATGAGGGGCCAGGCTCCTGACCCCCATCTCCCTGGGCTTTGCCTGCCCTGCTGCTGTCTGCCCTCCCACCCCCCAGCCCCAGGTACCTGTCTCTCTTGCCACTTACCCCCTGCCATGCGTCCTCCTCCTATGTGCTCACCCTCCTTCTGCCCCCCCCAGGCCTGTGGCAGCCAACCCCTGCCCCCTTGCTCTCCCCACCCCCTGCACTCCCTTGCTACTTACCTTCTGGGTGACAGCTCTGGCTCTAGGTAAGTCAGCACTGTGGCAGCAGTGACTGCAGCTCTGGGCCAGACTGAGCTGGAGGTAAGTAGTTGGGAAGGGGGGAATCAGTGGGAGGGGGAGGCAGGCAGTGGCATCACCCCTATGCTTCCCCCTAAGCCACACATTGTGGGTCTCCCCCTGTGCACTGCCCCCCTCATCGCCATGTGGCCACGTGGTCTCCCCCGTACAATCCCCTGCCTCCCCTGCCACATGAGCCATCCTGATCAAGGCCAAAGCCAGAGCTGAGCTGCCATTTGCCCCAGCCTGATTCTTGCAAAAGATGAGGCTTTTTTTCCCACCATGTTGATTGGGGTAAAAACTTCACCTCGGATTTGAATGAAGTTGGTAACATTACCACAGGTTAGAACAGTGTCCCTGAATTATCATTCCCTTTTATCCGAAGATTTAAGAGAGATTTGCTCATATTCCCTGAAAATAATGAGCTTTTTTAATGAATTTCTTGGCCTGTAGTAAACTAGAGAAAATGGGAAGGCACATGCTTTACATGCTTCCTCACACACCTTTGACGTTTATATTTCATTTTGACTTGCAGCCTCTTCCGTCCAGCACAGTTCGTCCTGAGGATGGCTCACCTGTCATGCCAAATTATATCAAATGATGATATAAGAACTTGCCAGCTGGAGAGCAAGGATTTACATGAGCCCATCCAACTCATTTCACTTGTGATCATGCATTAATTTCAAAGCCTGGCAATTGCGTAACTAAGTCAGTGTCAAGGACTTCAAACTCATTTACGCTATTAAGCAGTTATTACCATCTTAAGTGTACTAGTTAGTTGTTTGAAGAAGTCTATGTAGGGTTGATGTGATCAATGATATAACTCTTACAAAAAATAAAGGGTAATTGATCAACATGAATCTCACCGTTTTCAAATACAGAAAGGAGAAGCCATCCAAAATTTGGTATTATCTCATATTCTAATGAGGTAATAATATGTTGTCTCTAATGAGATGTACCTGATGAGACCAAGCAGGATTCTCAAGAACTATTCATCTTCTCATTAATATTCCCTTCCTTATTATGGTAATAATCAAAGAGCGAGAGTATATTTATTATGAAGACATCAAGGATATAATTTTCAAAATCATGGCCTTGGCCTATTTCTGCTTCTTTAACTTCAGTTTGAGCAAGGTTAACTCATCACTGAGCAGCTTTGAAAATTTTACTTGACCGTTTATGTCTTTTAAGGTCGGCTCCTCACTGTTTTGCAACATCTCAGTATTTTAGACTTTATCTTCTGCCTATCGCAACCTGAGGCTATCATCAATGAAAGAGGACAATCTTCAACGTTGCACTGCCTCGTTATTTTCTAGGACCACTAGAAAATGTGTATCCCTTGTCTATCTGTTTTCCTCAACAGCTATCCTTCCAGAATTGGACTTCTCATTCAGGAAACTTTCCTTTGTTCCTGTCAATGGGCTACATGACAGAAGGCCAGATTTTTAAAAGTAGGCACCTACAGTTAAAGACAGGTGCCAAATGGGCTTTTTAAGTTGCTGCTAAGCCTCCATTTCCAAATGAAATCAATTGGAGTTGGCCGTCAGGCTCTTTTGAAAGCCCCCTTTGGTGCATATCCATATGTCTAGTGATCTGAATTGCTTTAAATCGGGTCCATCGCTCTTAAGACTTCTTGTGTTCTTGGTTTGTCTCAGGCTCTAGCAAAAACTCTGTTGTCTTTCACAACAGTAGCAAGTAGAGGATCTTATAAAACTGTAATCAGACTGGTGTAGTAGTGCTTATTGTCTCTGTGGGTAACAACTTTACTTCTTGATCTTTGTTTTCCAATTTTCCAATGGTGTGGAGGGAAGTGATATGGATAGGAACGGTTAGGTGTTTTTATCACAATCACACCTCTGCTTTTCTCTTATCTGATTTTGGTTGATGAACCAGAAGGATTTGCAAGGCTTGTGCAAGTTGGAAACAAAGAAAAATTGCTACAGCTACCTTTTACACCTTTTGGAATATAATTTCCTTGTTGTGTGCGATTCCTATATGAGATCTCTGATCTGAAAAAAGAGGTGGGGGGCAAGGGATGTGGATGGATTGGAAAGAGTCTGGTGCAGACCAACAAAAATGATCAGGGATCTGAGAAACAAGACAGATGAGGAAAGGCTGAAAGAGCTAGGGTTCTTAAGTCTTGAGAAGAAAAGACTGAGAGGGGATTTGATAACAGTCATCATATACCTGAAGGGTGGTTATAGAGAGGATGGAGATGGGCTTTTCTCTGTGGCTGTAGGGGACAGGGCTAGGAGCAATGGTCTTACGCTGCAGTAGGGGAAATTTAGGTTGGAGATTAGGAGGAACTGTCTAACTATGAGAGTGGTTAAGGATTGTAACAGCCTGCCTCCAGGAGTTTGGGAATCTCCATCCTTGGAAACTTTCAACAGCAGGTTAGATAGACCTGTGCTTGTCTCCTGCTTATCTTCTCTGTCTCTCTCTTCCCCTCCTTGTCTTTCATGTTCTAATTTCTCTCTCCTTCCTATACTCTGCTTTCTACATGTCTGTTCATAGCATCTGATGAAGTGAGCTTCAACCCACAAAAACTTGTGCTCTCTTTATGTCTTATTAAGTTAGTCTATAAAGGTGCATATCTACCATTTCCTTAAACTATTCCAGTTGAGTGTATGTCTGATCTCTTTGGCCATAGAGGAAGAGCTGTCTCCATTCTCCCTATAATTGTCCTTCAGATATTTTGAAGCCTGTTATCAAATCCCGCCTCAGTCTTCTCTTCTCCAGATCAACTAGCCCTAGTTCTTTAAGCCTTTCCTTATAACACATGCTTCCCAGGCCTCTAACCATTTTTCTCGCTCTTTGCTGGAATCTTATCTTTCTTGAAATGCGAGACCCAAACCTGGACAAGAGTACTCCAGGTGAGGTCTCACCAGTGATGAACAGAGTGGAGGAACCATTTCCCTTGATTTGCAAGAGATGTTCCTGTTAATACAGCCCAGTATGCTGTTGGCCTTTTTATTTTTTTGGCAACAGAGAGCACGCTGTTAGCTCATATTCATTTTATAATCCACTAAAACCCCTAGGTCCTTCTCTGCAATATTGCAGCCTAACCTAATCACTCCTCTGTAAAAGTTTGTTCCATCTGAAACATTTTAATTAAATTTATCCCTGCCACAAAATTAAATCATTTGAGTTGCATCAGGGATGATTTACCCCAGTCCCAAGACCATCTGTATGGGAAGCACAAGTGTTGAACTTTTTTACAATTCTTTTTTTCATTGTATATCTT
>NW_005842148.1:957347-958068 GCF_000455745.1 Alligator sinensis | reverse complement strand
TCCCTCAGGAGAGTTGCCTACTACTTGCCTTCAACCAGCAAGTGCCCAGGCTTTCTGATGCTATCTTCCATTTCTTTTATTATTGAGTGCGGTGAAATAATATGTTGGTTTTTGCTGTAATTTATTTACTCGCTTGAGGCATGATACTGCAAGATGCCAAGCAACTTCAACTCCTGTAAAATAGAGCGGAAGTTCATAGCCTTTCGACCTTGTGAGAATTGAACCTGTTTGTGGTATCACAGTCATCTCCACAGTAACAGAGGATCCTATCCTAACCAGAGGATTAGGACTTCAAGTGAGATCATCAGGAGCAGATGATACCCCCTTTAGCAACAGGGATCCTATTCCTCTGAAAATAGTCCTAGGCAAAAACAAATAAGAAACATGGAAAAATAAATATGTACCTTTTATAGTATATAGAATGAACCAATTTTATCCCTGTTGCAACTACTCTAGGACCTGACACGTGGCATTTCCTTTATTTTGAGGCAGCTCCCACTATGGAGGCATGAGTAGACCTGGAGAGGTGGGGCAAGTCCTAAGAAAGGAACTGTTCCCAAGAGCAGGAGGGATTTTTCCCACTTTTTCCACCCCCCAGTCAAAAAAAAAAGAAAGAGAAGTGAGCAGCACAAAGCAATGGGGTTGGGCCCTTGCAGGAATCGTGAACATTCAACGGAAATGGGTCTGGACGTGGAGCTGTGAAGACTCTGCCAAGGGATTG
>NW_005842148.1:935251-957337 GCF_000455745.1 Alligator sinensis | reverse complement strand
TCTTTCCCTCTTCCCTTCATCCTTCCCAGAATACCTGTTTTATCTTCAAAAGGGAATTAAAATAACTTCCCTCTACATGGGGAAAAAATAAGCCCCAATATAGAAAACCTTTAGTCGTGTGATTAACTGCAGGATACGCTTAAAGATAGCTTTTGCAGTTTTAAAGCATTTAAAAAAAAACACAAAACAACCCCAACCCTTGGCAATGGTTCAGCCCTTGAGGAAATTGCCCACCATGACGGCCAATATCATCTCATTGTTTTATTCTGCTATCTGCCTTTGCCTTTCTTTAGTCTTGTATTTAAAGTAGAGGTGGTTTGGGGCAGTGGCTGTCTCTTTGCTCAGTCTACCATAGTGGCGTTTTAGCCCATAACTAAACTCTTAAGCACTACAATAATGCAAATAATAATGCATAATAATAGTAATAATGTCCATACGTATTTGCAGGATTGAGACACAAGTGAGTTAATTATGGGTAAAATTCATTATATTTTTTGGTTAGGCTTTGGACTAACATTTTATTAAGTGGTTTTGAAAGGGGAGAAGGGACTTGCTGCTCAGGAGCTTACATCAGGTGTTCTGATTTAACTGTTATGTCTGTCTGCTCCTATACGGATATAAGTAACTTAACCCACGGTGACTTCAAATCTAGTTGGAATATACCCTGTTCTTTTTTTATTATTATGATTATTATTTTTGAAAGAAATTCTCCACATGTAGAGCTGACACCGCCAAGGGTACCAATGTTATAAAGAAAAAGATATTAAAATGATGCATTATTTAAGTACCTTGGCCATTTTTCTAAGATGGAATATTTAGCTAAAATTAACAGTGACTTCCATTTCCAGGAGTTGGCATCCTTGAAAGTTAAGTTCAGTTTGCTCATATGTTTTGTAATGCATTTATGGTAGCGGTAATCTAGCATGTACTATGTAAATGAAGCTGCATCTTCTTTTCTCTCCCTCCCCACTTTTTTTTTTTCATTTGTGTTCTGTTTTGCTGGTGCTGCCTGGGTGCGGCTGGGTGAAGGATAATTTGCCTGCCCTCCAGCACTTCAGTGTCTGGTATTGCACAATCAGGGAATCTGGTGTCACATTAAGGCAATTCTTATAATATAATCAAAGTTCTGATGTTGTACTGTCCTTTAGATGAAACAAACTAATGAAATGTATTGACCCTCCTCACGCACTTCTGAAGCAAAATGACTAAGCGGTATTGAGACTACATGAAATACATTGACATTGATTGTGAAGTCTGCGTTCCGCAAGTCACTTTGGTAGCTGATTAAAGTGTCACATTGACAATATAGCCCCTTTTGAACAGGAAATTAATACTAGCCTGTTGGCAAGGAATGTTTTTTCCAGACTGTAACTTGCACTATCACTAATCCTTAGAAATGGAGCCTCAGCCTATTTCTGTGTGGTCAATAGCTTTTTGCTCATTATACCAAATATATCAAAGTAGCAATAACCACTGTGGGGGGGAAACGAAGAAATTTTTGTATTTATTTGCATGATGTACTAGGCTAAAATGGGTTATTAGCAAGGGTTTCAACAGTTTCCAATGGGCATTGTGCCTATAGTCACTTAATGCCTAGTCAGAGGCACTAGCCTCTTTCATCTATTCCTCTGTGTATCATCAGTTCCATCACAATTTTCGTAATAGTCCTGGTTCAGTACTGGCTGTCGGTACAAAGACAGAAGCATGGAAGTTGAGTGACTATCAGTAGACCAAGAAATGCATACATAGAAGAGAGAGAACTATGTATTTGGTGCATAATGCAGTGCTAAAGAAGGAAGAAACAAAAACAGCTGGAGCAGTGAGAGGCCAATCCTTTTGGCAGGCATGCCAAAAATTAGCCCCAAGTGCCATTCTGATCCCCTTTGCCTGTCCAATCTGCTTCTCTCTTTTCTGCGTCCTGTCCTGGGCTTGCTGCCTGATCTGCTTCTCTGCTTTTTGCTTCCTTCCATGCCTCCTACCCAATATGCTGCTTTGCTTTTTGCTTCCTGCCCTGTCTGCTACTGTGGTCCCTGTCCCCTCCCTGATCTGCCGCATGTCACACACACAGGCACCCGGGCCACAGGTTGGCCAACCCTGAAATATAAACCCTAAAGCACAACTTAAAGCCAGGATTATCTATGAGATTGCAGGACTCCAGTGCCCAGGGCCATTTCTTTATTCTTTGTAAACAAGTTCAGTTAGATGCACATAATGAAATAGAGGAGGAACTACAGTGTAGGATCCAAATACCTTCTCATAACTAAGCTTCCAAAAGTGAAAATGCAGACTGGAAACTGTGTGGCTGTTCTGAACGGAGAAGAATGGAATCTAGACCCTCCGCCGCCTTGTTGGGCAAGAAGCCTTGCACATAGAAGGAAGCTGCCTTAGGGCCTTGTTACACCTTATTCTGTAAGCCAAACACATGTTAATTGGCTTAGTGTTGTTTGGCTTATTGAAACAGTTGCACTTTAAGGCAAAAAACTATCTCTGACTGCCCTCCACTTGCACAGCTGTGACTTGCCACTAGAGGCTTGCTGAGCAGAAGCAGGACTGGCTCGCTGCTGGGACCGGGCAGAGTGACAGCTGCAGCTCAGGAGCACCCGGTGGCCCTGGTGCCTCCAGCCACCACCTGGACTGACTTGCTGCTGCTCTGATGCCCAATCCTTTTTTCCCTGGAGCCCACCTCATTATGCCACACCCTTTCCCCCCCCCAACCCAGGGTGCTGGCTGGCCGGGTGCTTTACTGAGGTCTGAAAACAATTGGGCCCCTTGGAGCTCAGGTGGTGCCCAGCTGGCTGGCAGCTCAGCTGGTGGCATGGTTGGTGGGCGAGCGCTGGAGAAAATAATGGATCGGGCCCCCCAGGACTCGGACACATGTCCTGGCAGAGCCGGACAGCTGGAGCAGGGTGGAGCTTCGAAGCTCCAGCATGGCAGCCCAAGGCCAGTTCACTTCGGGCTGTGCAGAGTTTGGCTGTAGGCAGGCTCCCCTCACCTGGTTTAGCCAGCAGCAGCTGCAGTTGGCAGGCATCTTAAGCCTTGAACCCCCAGGCAGCTGGAAGTAGCAGCTGGGCAGTTCTGGGCACAGAGTAGGGGGCTCAGTGCTACCCATACAGGCTGGAGTTGCAGAGAGCAGGAGGAGAGCCTGTGCCACTCAGTCACCTCCCAAACCCCGTAGAGGCTGGAAGTCCTGTCCCTGTATCCCTTCCCCCACCCCCATGGCTTGTTCCCAGAGCAGAGCGAGTGAACTTCAGGACTCCAGCGCTAGCTCTGCCCAGCGGGAGCAGCGAGCTGGTCCTTCCCCTAGCTCCTAGTCTTGATCCGGGAACATGCCCGGGGTGAGAGGGGCAGGACTTCCTGCCCCCACCAGGCTTGGGAGGCATCTGGGAGTGGTGCAGCCTCCTCACCTGTTCTATGCATCCCCAGCCCAAATGGGCAGTGCCAAGCTCCCCGCTCTGAGTCCGGAGCCTCCCAGTTGCTACAAGAGATTCAGGGGCTTCAGGCACCTGCCAACTGCAGCTGTTTCCAAGTGAGCAAGATGGGGGAAGCCAGTGGCTGGACCCTGAGCAGCTAACTGGCGTGCAGGGCCAGTGAGAGCCAGCCTCCGACTGCCACCCTGCAGCTGCTAACTGTGTCCTGCTCCAGCCACCCAGCCCTATCAGGGCATGTATCTGGGTCTTAGGGATGTAGATGCCAGGTGAGGGTAGCACTGCAGAGCAGCGTGGGGCTGGGCACAGGTTCAGTCACAGGTCAGTGGGAGGGGTGAGCACCAGCCTGCTGCCTCCTGCAAGCACCGCGGCCTGAGTCTGGCCCAAGAGTTCAGAGCAGCGAGCCAGGCCAGGAGGCATTACAGCCACTGGGTGCTCCAGGGCTGCAGTGCTGGCTCTACCCAGTGGGCACAGTGGGACAGAGGTGCTGTGCCCTGCTGACCCCCAGTGTCCCTGCCCTGACACACATGGGAGACTGGTGCCTCCTGAGTCTGGGGGGGCACCAGATCACTGATGTGGGAGAGGGGGCAGCGGGTGATTGCTGAGCCAGCAACAAAACTGGAAGTGCACGGCCTATCTCAGGGGGTGAATGTGCATGTGCACTCACATGCACCCCCTAGGTGTTGCCAATGCCAACACAGTAAGGTCCACTGCATCCTGGGATGCTGGAGGACTTCAGTTTGGGTGGAATAGCTCTGGAGAGCGGCCACACTTTAATGGAATGGGAATAAAATTAGGCAAACTAGAGGTAATCCTACCCTGGAGGCGCCTAACTTTAAAATGAATAACGAGTGCTTTACGCCACTTAAAAGGTGTTAATGTGCAGCCAATAAAGGGGTTAAGAGCTCAGCAGAAGCCACCTAAAATTATCATGTAACAAGGCCCTTACCGAGTTGTGTACATCCACCCAATTTTTTCTGTCACCCTAAATCTCATGAGCCAAACCCTGTGTTCTGTTAAATGCCGTTGTTCTACTGTTTGAAGTTCTATTGATTTACCCCATTTGAGGCTCTCCCCGTTTTAAATAGGGACAGGATAATAATACTCAACAAGGCTTTCGCAGACTTCATATCTTCCTGCAATTCTTAGCAGCCTCAAACAGCGTTTTTTTTCCGTTAGTCTCACAGAGTCCTCTCTTACTCATTGTCAGATTCCTTTACCATGCACAGTCATGGAGAAGAGGGGAATGTGTAAGGGCTTTATGTAAAGTGCACGAGTGTGAGGTTGGAGGCCAAGGCAGGCCCCTTAGGGAGTGAGGTCTAATGAAAATTCCTGCCCCACAGTGGGCAGAGTAGTCCGTTGCCGCTTGCAAAAGCGCTTTGCTAGCCTTGGCCAGGAGTGCAAAACATCAGTACTGTCACTAATAATTGTTTTAGCACAAGTTAGCTGCCTATATTGATAGGAGACTACTGCATTGTTTTCCATGCAAGGATCCAGTATTGTCTTTGCCTGCAGAGGTTACTTCTCTACTGAAGTAGAAGGGGTCAGAAATGGTACGGAGCCAATTCAGTTTCAAGCCAGTCGCAGTAGATTTCAGATGAGTATCTAAAAGAACCTGGTCTGACGGGCACATTTATAAACCTGGCCTGACTTCCTGGTAACCTACATGACAGATTGAGGAGGGCCCAGAAAGTAGGACTGTTCAAAATGGCACTGTTCTGTTCTGACTTCAGTTTTAAGGTCTGGACGGAACAGTGTTTTGTATTGAATATCATTTTTAGTTGAAACAGCCTCACTGTTTCGCTTCGTCGAAACAGTGGGGCTGTTTTGGCCCTGCTTCGACCGTTTTGCCAGACCATGGGGCTGAGAAAAGGAACTCAGCCCAGCAGGGCTGACTCCCAAGATCACGCCGGGGGCAGGGCGGCAGCCTGCTAGCTCACACCAGGGGCAGAGAGGGGATCCTGCCCCCTGCCGGATCCTGGGCCAGGGGTGGGAAATCAGCCCAGCTGGACTGACCTCCCATCCCTAGTGCTATGGTTGAAACGTTTTGACTTTCGAAACACTTCAACTAGCCTCATTTTGTTTCAAGGTTATTTTGACGGCCTTTGTTTCATTTCGATTTTGCTGTTTCAACCTCGAAATGAGTCGAAACAGTGTCGAAGCGAAACAGCCGTCAAAATTTTGCACAGCCCTCCCAGAAAGCTGGGCATCCTTGGAACACTAGCTCCTAAGCACTTATACTCCCAGACTCCCTGACTTCTTCAGTTAACCTGATGGACTCTGTGAATGAGCTTCCCAGGACTTAGAGGTAAATGGAAAATTTGGAAGCTTTTGGAGTCCTGGCTTCCTAAGGACTTTCAGTTTTCCAACCCATATTGGTTTATGAGGCAGGATCCGAGAGGGAAGTGGGGAGCGGAAACATGGGAGCGTGGGGTTGCCAGACTTTTGAGCTTGTGGTTCCAAAGAGCGAGCCTAGGATGATGGGGTCCATAGCTGCTGGGTGGCCTCCGTATTGCATTGCCCCTCAGCCGGGGACCTCAGAGCATTCCAGAAATGAAGTTTCTCTCCCTACACAGCTCTCTACTAGTGCCTGCTGTTTTGGTGAAAAGATTGAGAGGGAGGGAAGCCTTTTTTTCTCACTTACCTCTTCTGGAGGCTGTGTTCAAGACCATTGTTGCTTTCCATGCTGCTCTGCTGTTGATCTTTGCCTTTGCTTTTGTGATTTCTGTTCCCTGCTGCACTACATTGGTGAAGAATAAGTTCCATTTCCAGCCGTGGTCAGCCTCCTCTCTTACCCCTTGCCTGCAGGAATTTCTTTTGTTTGGTTTGATATTTTTAGTCACACTACTGTGTTGCAATAATAAGAGCAGGAACATGGGTATCCTGGATTTCAACCTTCCCTCAGTTGCCATGGCTTGCCTTTGTGCCTTGTTATTGCTTTGGATGAACTACCACTGCTGGCCTTACTTCTTGATTTCTGTTTCTACAATACTTTTCCCAGCTTTACTACAAAAGGAACAGCGCTGCTTATAAATCTGTCTTTTTCTTGCCGACATAGTGAACCGACCCATAAAACCATTGTTTTCACTAACACCCGAATTGGGTGGAAGGAAAAAAAAACCACGTAAAAAAACTATTGATTTGCTAAGGCCAAATTTTCAGGCAGCATTTGTGTTCTTGCCTCGACAAAGATACCCTTGCTCCCATTTCTTGATGTACAGATTAGGATTTGAGTCAAAGATTAGGGTTGTCAATTAACTGCAGTGTGCAAATAACACATTAATTGGTTCTTGTGTTAATTTTTTAATGCATTCATCACATGCGGTTTTGGAGCCTGTGTCCAGGCTCCACTGCCACCTCTGGGCTGTCCAGTGGGGGAACGGTGACAGGGGGGCACAGACACATGAGCAGTCTGTGGAGGGGGAGAGGGAAGGAGTGGGAGGGGGGCAGATCAAGGCCCCCACAGTAAAGGATGGAGTGGGGCAGGGGCTGGAGTGAATGGGGCCCTTGGACAGGTCTTGAGATGGAGCTATGGGAAGCTTGTCTAGGGGCGTGGGAGGGGGGCATGGCTTCTCATCGCCATGCACACCCTCGGGGGAGGTATGGGGGGCATGTGCCCCCCCAGATCTGTTTGCAGGGTGAAGGCAGGCTGCGCACTGTGGGCTGGCGCTCTGCGCCCTCCTGTCTTTGCCCTGGGAGCCATGTGGTGCCCTGCCATGCACCCCTGCCAGGCAGGTAGGGAACACACAGCATGGCCAGTGTGCAGCTCCCAAGGCAAAGGCAGCAGGGTGCAGAGCCCCAGCCCTCAGCAGGCATCCTGTCTCCACCCTGCACACAAATCCTTGGGGCACATGCCTCTCATGCCTCCGCCAGGGGTGCATGCAGCAGTAGGGAGCTGTGCTCTCCACCTCCCCTGCGCCCCTGCACGAGCCACCCACAGCTCCATCCCATGACCTGCCTCAATCTGCCCCAACTGCCCCGTCCCCCTCCCCTTCCCCCTCCCTTCCACAGGCTTACCTGCGGGGTGCTCTGTCTGGCTGTGTTTGCGCCTGCGCCTCACTCCCAAGCCACAGCCCCCCAACATTGCTGCTGCCCCTCACTCCTGACCCACAGTACCCTGCATCCGGCCAGCACGTGTGGGAAACGTGATGGTTGAAGTCAAGGTAAAAAAAACTGGGTCCGTAGAACTCTACTTCCTATTGTCTTTAAGAGCTGAAAAAATGATTGTGTATGAGATACCAGTGTGCTTGCTAGAGCTGCAGTGACTTAAATTCACGGCAAGGTCCCTCAGAGGGAAAAAAACACCAAGAGGCACCAGCACCCCTCACTCTACATTTTGCCTTGCAGCAACAAAACCAATTGATGGGGACAGGACTGGTCAGGACTGCCGGGGGATCCTGATTAACTGCGGTTCGCAGTAGCGGCTGTCAGTGAGGCTCCAGGTATTCCTGATGGCAATTTCAAGCCGCTTTGCAGCACTGGGGGTAAGAAGCAGGAGTCCTGACTCCCAGCCATCCTTTCTAAACCACTAGGACAAACATCTTCTCATTTTACTGTAAAGCTGGATTTAAGGAAACCAATTCTTCTCTCGGTTACACCAGTGAACCAAAGCTGAATTGCAATCCATGGCTGGGATGAAACAGTTACCTTGAAAAAGGTTCAGAATCAGTTAGAGATAGTGCTCTGCCTCAGCACAGGTCGCAAATAAAGAAATAGTTTCTGTGATTACGATAGACCTAGTTTGTATTTTATTAGTTTGGGGTTGGTGTGCTGTCACCAGGTTTTAATGGCTGTTCTGGGTGATTTTAAGGGGAGCACTGGGATGTAGTTCGAGAACTTGCTGCTGTACTTGCAGAGCTCATGCTCTTCACTAAACTCATTTGCTGTTTATGTAATGTACCTTTGGACTCTTAATTAACCCCAACCCCCCCCAAATTTGATACAGAATAAAGGACTCGAGTAGATCTCAAAATTTCCTAATCCTGTGACAATTGCAAAAAGTCCAGGCATCCCTTACGGGTGAGAATCCATGCCCTAATGTATGCACTGCACTACATTTTTCATTCTGAGTTTGAGAGTGGCTGGTTTGAGGACATGAATATCTTAGCATTATGTTTAATATTGAGTGTTAGTTATTTCAGAGGTTTTCTTGAGCATCTTGGATTGGGGGGTACTTGATCCTTAAACTGTATCCCGCTCTGCCATCCCTCAATAGACTTGCTATGCATGATTTGGAACGCTCTCTATTGGAACAAAGCCTCACCCTCTCCTCCACCCCCAAATCGCCTCATTTATTTTACCAACGGAAAAACTAAAATCATGTGTTACAAACATGTAAAATCATTTTAGGGGAAGCTGTTTGATTTTTTGCCAGCTATGGTGAGAGGGAAGAGATTTGTTCTTCCATGTTACCCATTTGCCACATTATATAAACCCCTTCTCTTCAGCTGGAGGTGCAGGCTCCTGAAAGCCATGTGGCTCTGTTTTATGATGGTTACCACGGAAGGGTAGCTGTTTCATCTGTGTAATGCTTCACCTTTTGCACTAAGGGAGCTTTCCTGGAGGAGACTATAACATTTTTTCTGATTGCTCTTGTAAGCAATCCAAAAATCAAGGAATCTTATGTAGTTTTCTTTAATGCAGTCTGGATGATGAATTTACATCTATATATCAGAAACACTGTCTTCTGCCCTACATTACTAATGTCAGAAAATTGCCACTATATAATTCATCAAAGTATTTCTATAGACTCCCCCTTTATTATCTCTTCTCCTGCAAACGGTATAATTTGCCTTCATTCTGCGTCAGCCAGAAGAACTTTAATCTTGGCTGCTGCAGTATAAGGTGCTGTACACAGTCAAAGGATGGGAAGGTAAAGGGAAGAGTGCACGGGTAAAAGTATATATTAAGATCTATTAATTAGTAATTGCAAGTAAGGCAACAAAGTGATGTTTTAAAATAACGAAATAAAAACAGCTTTCCTTACAAATAGCTGCGTAATCTTAAACCAGTCTTCCTTTGTATTGCAGCTATATTTTGATCTATGTAATGTCCCAGCTATTCATTTTGCACTAGGATTTGTACACTGCATTCTAAGTTAGAGTGCTCTGACAGTGTAAAGGAGCTGTCAAGTGAGTGTAATTGCAAAGAGGCTAATAGCTTATTTATATGGCGTCTTTCACCTTGGAATATCCTAAATGGATGTGTGCTTGCCTGAAATGCACCTGTTTTAGATATGAAATACAGCAGTTGTTCAGCAGTGCATGGGAACACTATAAAAGGGTGCAGGGATAGAAAGCGAAGAAGAATACAATATCCAGCTGAAAATCCAGGTGGGATTTAGGACGGTGGAATGTAAACGCCCGAGTTGGAATTTTAGAAGAACTTTTGATTTAATAGACGAAATCCTGGCCCCCATTGAAGCTAGTGGGAAACGAGCCTTTGGCAGCAGTGAAATCTTCATATTCCCATTCTTCTGAACAGAAATGCAATCTCGTAGACAGAACAGTTCCCAGGACCTTGAACGTTATGTCTTATCCAAGGGAAGAGCCTCGTTCACCCCTCTCTGAGTCCACTGTGGTAACAAGGGAAACCCCTGTTAACTTCCATTCATCTGTTCCTGCATTACTTCTGTGAAAGGAGGAGGAAAATCTTCACCCCATCTCTAGTGGCTTATCCCACCACAGTAGGATATTAGTTCATTCCTAGCTCAGATTTAAGTGTCAGCTGCAGAGTTACCAGAACCAGAGCCTTGGCATGCACAGCTGTTACATGGAGGTTGCCAGTAGAAGTAATTTGTTATATACATACCAAGTAAGATATTCCCTTCCGTGTGACATTTGACAGGAAGGCAATATCCAATACAAAATGTTATGACTATAGGCCATGTTTTAAAAATATCAGATATTTCCATTTGGTTACCACAAGGGGAGGCAAAGGTTGTGTTTACATAAAGATGGGGAAACAAATGAGGAAAACGGTGCATTTCTGCCTTTCTTTTTCCTGTCCTCCTCCAAAAGTCATATCTTGGAATCAGAAGGGTTTGATGCTCGTATCTGTGAAAATCTTTCAGGTACCAGATTGGAAGATTGTCATATAATGATGAAGGAATCTCAAAAGGTTCCTGTGGTTCATTTTAGAGAAGCATCCAAAATTCAGGAGTCCGTCTGAAGACCATTTAGACATCTAGGGATTTTTGGATTTCACGGCCAAATCTTCAACCTCGTTTAGTGCTCTGGAGCATGAAAGAGATTTTAAATCGTTCTGAGTGAGCAGCTCAGTTTTGCAGTGGCATGGAAGGATCCTTGGGTGACATCAACATGTTTAGATGGTCCCAAGCTCCGTAGTGTAATGGGGGTTATTCAGAATGGGAATGGATGAAATGGATGCCCACTGTGCATATGTGATACCTGCAAATGTACAGCTCCTAGCATACAGAGAGGGCATATTTTGCTGAAAAGGGTCAGATTATAGGGAGCCAGCATAGTGCTTTATATTATGTGGCACAGTGGCAACACTGTAGAAGGGTGCAGTCAGACCCAGAAAACGAGCTGCTGCTTTGCAAAAGCAGTAACGAAAGCTCAGTGCAGGGATGGAGTGCAATAAGAAAAATTGCAATGGAGCTCACAGAGGGCATGTCTACACGAGATGTTTACTGCACAGTAGACTGATTAGCTGCACAGTAAATGTCACATGTCTACACATGTGCCCCTATTAGGCTGGAGTGAACTAATTTACTCCACAGCAGGATAGTACCTGTAAATACAAGTACTACTCTGCTGCAAAGTAAAAAACTCAGCAGCAGCACATGTGTAGATGTGGGAGGGGCTGGCTGGGGCATGAGGGTGCTTCAGTGCAGGCTAGCCCCACACTGAAGCCAGCCCTTCGTAGCATGTTGAACCAGGGGGAGCAGCCCCAGGCTGGCAGGCTGGTCCCAGGGGGTCCCCTGCCCGCTGGGGCTGCTCTGCTCGAGCTCAATGTGCTGCGATCCCAGGTGCACGTGCAGATGTGTGCCCAGCAGTGATGAGCTCCGGAGCTTATTGCTGCACATCAATAGGCACATGCAGACATGCTCAGAGAGGATCACGCGGTACTCTATACTGCTGCTTTCTGGTGTGGACTCCAGCCTCGTACCATCTAAACTGGGTGAAGTCATTGAGCATTTGCACTGATGGAGGAGAAGGGAGTCACAGAAAGATGTTAGCCATAAACATATCCTACCCAAGTCCCACCGGCGAAGGCTTCATCTCCATGCCAGCTGTCAACCCCAGCCCTGAACACATCAGTGTCTCAGTGCGAGTGAAAAAGGCACTTCCTTTCTATCCCTCTAAGATAAATACAACTTTTAAAGAAGTGATTTACTTGAAAGCTGCTACATATTTTTTTTCTCATTTCATGCCCCAGCTTGCTTCTAGCTTGTTGCTGTGATATTTTTTTTTTCTTTTTTTGAAACTCATAACACATGGACTCTTTCAAAACCACCAAGTATTTGAGATAAAACCACTCTGAGCCTACGGCATAAAATGTAGGGCTACATGAAAGTAAAAAAGGATGAGAGCTTTTCAATCAATTTGATGAAAAATTTAAGTTAATTAAAAGAATGCTCAATTTTTCCCTAGAAGGCGACACTGATCTTTATTATTAATGCATACCAGTGTTTCATAACTGTGCATAATAATGGCCTGTAACATCAGGCAGTTTCATCCACAGCTTAATTTGTTACAAAATCTTTTTCGGTAGTCTTAAAGCATGCCCTTTGCTACTGTATCCCTCATGCTCTTGGGCTAATTCCCAACTCCTAAAGGACGTCTTATTTTATGCTCACACCTGAGAATTAATTTACCAGATTGTTTTTTAACTTTAAAGCTTAACGGAAAAAAAATAATAAAACCCTATATAGACCTTTCACTGCTTTGCTTTCATATTACCTTTTGGTGTTCACATCCCATTAATGGAAATATCATAAGATCATAGAGTGCTGGAGATGGAGTGCAGAAAGAAAGTGAGGGAAATCAAACTCCGGATGATGGGGCCCTATTGAATCATTTACATGGAGTCTTACAGGAATTAATTGCAGGGTGTATGAAGCTGTGCATCTCAAGGACTTTTCTGCGTACGTGGGGGTAACCAACCACAACCCTGCAAAGGGGCAAAGCACAAATGTGACACAACATGCTCTACTAAATGAATATGTGATGTTGGTCCATTATGTCCACACCCGCATGGTTGGCCAAAAAAGAAAGGTGTTTGCTGCTGTTTCTAGTTAGTGGGATTTCTCCTTGAGTACAAATCTAGTAAGGGTTTTGGAGCTAGAGAACCCAGATTTAATCCCTGCTCACCATTAGCACTAACATTTACCAAGAGAGGGTCTCTACTGCTGGGACTTGTAGTGAGGGGGGTTAGTTCCTCTGGATCAATCACTGAGAAGAGCACAGGCATGCATAGATAGCCCTCTTGTTTCCTATTTCTCCCTGACCTGGTCTGTCAAACCGCTGTCTTGTCCTTCTTCCCATCCTGCCTCAGATTCATGTTACTGTGCTGTCTACGGGCAATTGAGAAGTGAAAGTGCTAATGGCTGGAAGGATGACCTGTGGTGATTTATGAGGTCCTATATAATAGATCGGGGTGGGGGGGTGTTGTTTTTTGTTTTTAAGATGACAGCTGTCCGCATGTAAGATGCAACCATCAAGTTGTATGCTGAGCTAGCAATACTACATTTCCCTAACCCTGTTCACCTCCTCCTTTCTTCCCCATCCTTTCCAACTGTATGTTATACATTCTTATTACCCCTTGCTATAAATTATACCATAAATTCTTTAAGTCAGGCAGTGTCCTTTCCTTGGGATTTGAAGATCTCCTTGCACAGGGTGGCTGATTCCAATGTACTGCAGGAATACATATAGTCCTTATACATTTCTATATTATGTTTTTATATTATAAGACCCCTAAGATCAGGAATCCAGTGTGTTAGGAACTGAACATATACATACTAACAGACAGGCCCTGGGTGAAGACTTTGCAATCTAGATAGAGAAGACAGACAAAAGGTTGCGAGGGCAAACAGAGGTGCAGAAGAATGAAGCGACTTATCTGTCTGATCACTTGCTTAGCTGGGATCCTGAGTCCAAGTCCAGAGCCTTGCCTTCCCTAAATGTTATTATTTGCTATTTATAATGTGATGGCTTTCATGCTTCTTAGCAAATAGGATATGCCCTTGAAAATCCAGATTTAAAAATGGAAGATTGTGTTAGAGGGTATTGATACATGTGCTCTGGAAGTGAGACAGGGAGAGGGGGGAGGCTTTAATTGGCCTGGCCTAATTTACACTCTTGTATCAGCATCCCTGTGCTTAAAAATGGTGGCAGGGGCACTTTATCTAAAGCTTGTCAAATGAGCTTAAGATAAAGTGTCCCCGCTGCCATTTTAAAGTACAAGGATGCTGATACACGAGATGTTGGAGTCTGCCGGAGTGCAGTAATTACCACACTCCAGCAAACTCAATTAATTAAGTTAATTTGACACCGTCTCTCACCCCATCCTAATTAATAAACTAGGCAACTGTGGCATAGATGCCTACACGGTCAGATGGATTGCAGATTGGCTGAAGGGTCGCACTCAGAGGGTGGTGGTGGATGGATCATACTCGACTTGGGGGGAGGTGGGTAGTGGAGTCCCCCAGGGCTCGGTCCTGGGGCCTGCGCTGTTCAATTTCTTCATCAGCAATCTTGATGCTGGGGTGGAAAGCAACCTGTTTAAATTCGCTGATGACACCAAAATTTGGGGGGAGGTGAGCACGCTAGCAGGGAGAGAGAGATTGCAGAAGGATCTGGATAGGTTACGGGGTGGGCAAACAGGAACAGGATGTGTTTCAATACGGACAAGTGCAGGGTGCTGCACTTGGGTAGTAGGAACCAGCAGCACACTTATACGATGGGGAACTCCCTACTTGAGAGCACGGAGGCGGAAAGGGATCTTGGTGTCATTATTGACTCCAAGATGAACATGGGCCGACAATGCGAGGTCATGGTTGGCAGGGCTAACCGGACCTTGTCGTGCATCCACAGGTGCATCTCGAGTAGAGCCAGGGAGGTGATCCTCCCCCTCTATGCGACGCTGCTCAGGCCGCAGCTGGAGTATTGTGTCCAGTTCTGTGCGCCCCATTTCAGGAGGGATGTGGACAACATGGAGAGGGTCCAGAGGAGGGCCACCCGCATGATTCGGGGACAACAGGGCAGATCCTACAGTGAGAGACTGCGGGACCTGAACCTATTCAGCCTCCACAAGAGAAGGCTGAGGGGGGACCTGGTGACCGTCTATAAACTCACTAGGGGGAACCAGAAGGGTTTGGGGGAGACGCTGTTTCCCCTAGCCCCCGCTGGCATAACAAGGAGTAATGGGCACAAGTTGATGGAGAGGAGGTACAGATTGGACATCCGAAAAAACTACTTCACAGTTAGGGCGGCTAGGAGCTGGAACCAACTTCCAAGGGAGGTGGTGCTGGCCCCTACCCTGGGGATCTTTAAGAAGAGGCTGGATACTTACCTGGCTGGACTCATTTGAGTCCCGTTTTTGTTTTTAGGGTTTGTGGTTTTTTTTGGGTTGTTCTCCCGCCCTGGCGGGGGGGCGGGCTAGAAGATCTATTAGGTCCCTTCCGACCCTAAAACTATGAAACTATGAAATTGAGTGTGCTCTGATGTGCTGTAATTACAGTGAATCGGATCAGCCTCGCTGCTGGTGTATAGGTGCTCAGAGTGACTTCAATTGCGGTGTTCTTAATCCAAGACCTCGCTTCTGATTGCAATGTTTTGCCCAGAGTTTTTACCTGCAGTTGATGTTAAAGGAGTCAGGTCTTTCTCAGTCAGAGGTGCTCAATTACTGAATTTTCTTGAGAATTCTGCACACCATGGTTCTTGTAAAACTGATGAGAAGTATCCTCCTTGCTTTTCCTATACCAGTTCATTCCCTTTATAGGGCTGGTCACTTGCTCAATAGCTCATGGGTTGGCCTGCTTCAAATCTATCTGTTGGTGGGGGGCGGGGGGGTTAAACCCTTAGTGCTGGTCTTATTACAATGTGTTTAGCTGCTTTGTCCTATGTACTGTAAAAATGAATGATATATAAATAGCGGTGAAATCTGGTCTTGCTTCTATACCTATTTTCTAGGTGTATGGAAGCATACAGTTACTAAGCTGGGAAACCAAAACCTACCACCCCCAGGACATTTACTGCCTTAATACAGATGCTGGCATTCTAAAAGGTCCATTAAAAAGCCCCATGTCATAACCATCTAATGATGTCAGCGAACGCATCAACACTCTGCTAAGAAGAGCTTTGTAAGTCAGGTTGCTAATTTGTTTCCTGAAGATCTATATAATCTTAATATTTCTTTGTGCTAGGAAGTCAGCAGGGTTTTCTCAGTCTTATCTTCTAATTTTCTGGACCCTAAGGGGTTTGGCATACAACAGAAACAGCACGTTTAGAGCTTGCATGTGGAGGGGCGAGGAAGGAGAGAATGAGGGAAACAGAACCCTGCAACGTTGTGCAACTGGAGTAATTCAAGCCAATTAAGTGAGCAGTGTTGGCATGAGCTCTGTTGACAGGCATCTCTGGTCTCCCCAAGCAGAATGGGTTGTAGATGCGATGCAGCAAAGAAGAGAATTGCATACTAAAGGAAAGATAACTCATACATAAGAGACTGCTTTGGAGAAGACAGTCAAGGAGGGCCTATTATTTTCACGGGCAGGCTGAGCAGAAAGATGGCCATTCCCAAAAAGAAGCAGATATTAAATGTAGCTGATAGGTACATGGGTATCTTCTACCAACAGGCTGTGGTACCTGCTCAGCTCTGTCTGTTAGGAATTGTCAAGGTGACCCTGTGTTAATTATTCAACAGAAAATTACAGAAAAGAGAGTCGCGTCTTGTGATTTCATGAGTTCAATTACAGCTGGAAATGAATGGAAAAGATGGCCTTACTTAGTACCATGCACAATGTATATGTGTGCAGGACCTCTTTGTATGTTTGTATGTTATATTATATACAAAGAGCCAAACCTATCACTTAGCACTGAAGTCTGGGTGTTTTGCTGTAATATGGTTAGGGGCAACTCCATATGAAAGCAGGAAAAGGAAGCAAAAAAACCCCCCAAATTACTTTTAAGAGCAAGCACCTAGCATTTAAAGGGCTTAAATGTGTGTATGCATGCACTTTATATATGTGAGATGTAACTGGACTATGCACTTGCAAAAGTTATGCATGCATGAGCTGTTACTGCTGCTACATCTTGGGGGCAAAGCTTGGTGAATAGACTCCAAAACCTCCTATGGGTCCAACAAAGCAGAGGTCGACCAAACCACCTGGGACGTATAGCTAAAGAATGAGAAGGTCTAAAGAAACTCAACCCTTATAGAAGAATTAAATTGAGCCCCTGGCTTTTTTCTCTATCTCTCCCCCTTGATTATTCCTTTCGCTACAAATATTTAAACCACAAGGGAGATAGAAGAGGGTAAATAGACTATATTTTTCCTTGAAATAAATGTAAAACAGATGTGACTGGGCAGTATGAGGAAGAGGACAGAAGGAAAGTGAGAGTGTAAGTACAAATAAATTCTAGGTTACGTAACATTTATCAAGCTGATGGAAACAGCCAAGTTGTAAGCTGCAAGCAAGATTTAATGACAAGAAGTGGTGATAAAAAGTTCATGCCTGTTCACTTCTATCAAAAGGTTTTGTAATCTTCTGCCAACTATTTGGTGGTTACTGGCTACTCCCCAAACCACAATGGCCCGCAGTCTGACCCCAGTAGGCTATCCCAGCAGAATATTGGAGACATCATGGAGAAGCAGCAGCTCAGGGAAGAATTCACCCAATGCTGGAGAGCATGTTGCCTTATGGTGCTTTTCTCACAGGCCCCCAACAAGCCACAAGAGAAGATTTTGACTGGTAGGTTATTGAGTGGAACTGGTCGAAAATGCCCATTCATCGTGTGAACATGCCTGTTTCAGGGAAATCTTTGTCAGAAAGATGCTTCTAGATCCAGGATGGGATTTCTGGTTAGACCCAAGGATTTGGATCTCAGTTTCCCACACCCAAGTTGGATGCTTTCACCTGCAGGCTATTAGCTAGTCCAGCATGGGTCTCAGTCTCCTCTGCTGGAGCCATTCCATTTTATTTAAGTAAAGCCTAAATGTTCATTGGAACAGGGGTTGAACTAGAGTCTCCTGCTTGCTACATGAGGTCTTATAGCAGGGGTGGGCAAAATATGGCCCGGGGTCCAGATCCAGCCCACCAGGCCATTCTATCCGGCTCACGGAGCCCCTAAATTTTTTTTAAAATGAATAGTTATTTGCTCCTGGATGCCTGTCAAAGATGACAGGAGACAGGTGCAGTAGGACCCAGGGAAAGCCAGCAGCAGGACCCAGTAGCAAGGCCCCTCCAGCCCTGCCTCCCCAACCAGAAGCCCCTGCCTAGCAGAGGCTTCTGGCCTGGGACCCTGGGGCTGTTCCTGCTTCCCTGCACCAGAGAGGTAAATGTAGCCCTTGACAACTTGCCAAAACTTGGTAAGCAGCCCTTTGCCCAAAATAATTCCCCCCCCCCACATCCTATAGAATCACTTTCATGTCTTCCTTGATCCTCTCCACTGATCCTGCTGGATCTGGATTCAGTGGGATTTCTGGAAGGTAGACTCAGCAAGAAAATAAATGCATCGAGGGTTTTCACGTGACAGAATCTAATGAAATCCTTGAGATTGCACGCACAATATCCTGCTTTGTCAATGAGGTGTGCACAGGTGTGTGTATGTTGTGGTTTCAGATATCCAGTCCTGTACCCTCCAAAACTTTATCTCAAACTAGTCTCGTGGAAATGGCATTATCATTCAGTGGGGTTTTGCAATAATTTTATATCCCTGGTAAAGACAAGATTTCTGCCTAATCATGAAAAGCACAGTTGAGCTGCGTTTTGAACTGACTCAATTTGTGTAACAGGATTCTGCTGTGTTTGCCTAAATTGGCATAGTTCCTCTCCGAGGACTGAAAAATGACGACAACTCCAGCATGAGTCCTGTTGTTACAGGAAGTGTAGAGAGTAGCACAAGTTTATTGTCAGCCTCCAAGTGTGCCTTTAGGTGGTCACCACATCCTGAGACACTGCTGATAAAACTAGATGACATGTTTCTGAGGGGCTGCCAAAAGATTCAAGCCGACAGTATTGAAGACTCTTATTTTGCTTTTCTTAGCAGTTTACCATTTTCCCGTCAGAATATGCATTTATGTAGCTGCACAGAAACTCGGAGTGTAATGAGGGACACTGAAAAAGATAAGCTAAGGCAGATAAGGCCTTGTTGTGCAAGGGTTATATCCTTGGTATCTTATGTACCAGTTATAGTATGAAACCTTCTGAAAAAAATCCCCTTTCTTGGCTGAGGCAGGTTAGCCACAAAAAAAAAAAAATTCAGTATGTATTTTTTTCATTGTGCTTATGCAGTGATATAATAGTAATTTCCCTGGTATAGCAAGAAAAAATTAAGTGAAATTAGCTTCTCAACATGAAACCATTACAAGCTGTAATTTATTTCAGAAAGTGGAAGGGAAAAAAACCCCGTGTGCTGATAATTTGTTATGTTCTGGACCCAGTTAATGACCTTATACATATGGACTTAAGTATACTCAGTGGGTACAATATATCTAAAATGTCATAGAGGATTGAGCCTAATTGATATCATTAGAGCCCTGGTCCTTTTACACTTGGCCTTTTAGATGTTGGTGTTACCAAGAAAGCTGCTTTTGATTTATTTTGCTTTTCTTCTTTATCCTTTCACTCTCTCTTTCTCTTTCTTTCTCTCTTTTTTCCCTCCCTCTCATAAGTCCTGTGCAAAGGCCAAATCTGTGGAGGTTAGGAACTCCCAATCCTATTCAAGAGCTGGAATATTCAGCTTGCAAATGCATTTCTGAAGTGGGGACTTCTAACAAGAGGTACTTGGTATGTTTTGAGCAGCCAGTGTTTCTTTACATAGAAAAAAAGTAGCGTTGCATGGAAGAGAAACGGTAACACATATGATTTTGGTTGACTTCTCAGATGCTTGGTGCTACTTTTTTCCTTGAAATGGCATCGTCTTACCCAACTTGAAGCAGAACCCTCCAAGTTCCCTGAAGAATTTCTAAAATGAATTTCTGCATTAAGTTCAAACAATACAACCCTTCCTCACTATAACAGATCATACTGTCGTTATCTTTGGTGATCACCTCCAGATAGGAAGATTTGTAGACGTCCATACAAAAAACAAGATTTTTAAAGTGTGGCATCATCTCCCTTCTTGCCCCTGGCTAAAATAACCCATCAAATATGTTCAGATGGACTGTGGCAAGTACACTCATGTGTTTTAAGTTACTTCTAAATTTCTGCATCTGTTAAAAAAGCCTCAGCCAAAGATCAAGAATTCAGAACGATCCTGGCAGTAACCTATATGTCTTCAGCATAGTACAGACTTGAGTCTCTTTGTATTTATTCATACTGAGCCAAACAATTAAATGTAGCCTTCCGTTATGAATTTTTCTACCTGAAAAGCTTAACAGAGTGGGGAGGAGGATGACCAAAATCATTACTGATTTGGGAAACTCTTTCTGTTACATGTACAGTAAAACATGTATAAAGTTAAATTAAACTGTGTCTTTATACACAGTCCTCCACAGAGAAAAATGTACTCCACTCACCAAAGTGCATGCAGTCTACAGGAACACGTGGGTACAATTCATGGTAACACAGCACCCGGGGGGGGAAAAACGAGCAGTGTATGGTCTTATAGCTGGAAAGCTTTGTAGAGCAGATGGGTTTTCTGGTGGGTTTGGGAACAGGGAGTCTCAGGGAGAAATTCTGCTTTTACATAGTCACAACTCCACTGAATTTTGAGGATAGAAATTTGGCCTTTGAGACGTTATATGCATCGATTGCAATTCTCGGAGTAGTGAGCGACTCATCATAGACTGCAGTTGTTTTGTGCAAAGAGATCAGCCACTAAAACTGCGTTCTGCCCTGTTTGCTCATTTACAGAGCAGCTTTATCTCAAACTAGGAGAAGCAAAATCTGCCCTTTCAGCTCCTGCACGCTTGCTTGTACCCTTAGTGATCAACTGCTTTTTCAGCTGAGACAATGGACCTCAGGAAATAATCACTGAAAAGAAATGAGATTTTACTGTTTGAACCCCCCCAAAAAGCCCACCCACCCAAAGCCATTCTAAAGACATGCATATAGCCACATCCTAGTTAACTTTGCCTGCTCATCTCTTCATTTGTGGCTTGATGCAATGCTCACTTAAGTCAATGGCCATTAGATGACGCCTTTTTTTTCAGCTCAGCAGATGAAGGCATACGTTCCAAATTACTCAAGGACAGCAGTTTTCTTCCTTATCTGTGCTGATGGGCTGGAAATCACAAGCAAAGAAAGCTTATGTGTGTTGTGATCTCCTTATGGTGAATAATTGGCTCTCCTTGGGAAGCAGTTGCCTCGGGGTAATGGGGGGATGGCATTCAAGTGACCCTGCACCCTTGAGCCAACATCCCCAGTCAATGATGATGATCAGCACTGTGGAGGCTTGTAATAGTATTGTTCCCCCAAGTCCAGCAGATATTATGAGAGCACTGGAGCTGGAAAGAATTTATACCAGGCTGAGCAGGTGTTCAGTAGTGGGGAGAAGAAAGAAATGAAATGAAAAGGTGTAATCAAAAATAAAACCCTGCCCTAGATCTTTTATTCACCTACTAATTGAAAAAGGGAACTTGTAAACCCAAAGCGCTCACCAACACACCCTTTCCGTGTTCATTGCTGTCCTGAGATGGGGAAGAATGCTATGGTGAATACTGTGAATGGGGAGCAAAAGGTCAGAACAATTAAAAGGAAAAATGCTAAGTACATTTCTCGAAATGTCATGCACGTTAGCAGCATAAAATGCCACTTGGGTTCCTTGTCATATTTACTGCACGTTTCCGTTTGCCTCTCCGTAATTTCTACCTGAGCAAACCAGAAAGCCGCGGTGGCAGCAGGGCAAACGTAATCATTTGAAGCACCACTTCACCACCTCCATTTTTTTTTCATGCATTCACCCCACTGTTGTCTCACTTCCCAAATTTCCCCCCCCCTTTGCACGCATGTCTAACTCAGTAAAATCACACGACACCATTAGCAGCCATTACCAGCTAGTGCGTTTTTACGGTCAGGGAGCATTCTTGCGTTGGCCTCCCTCTGGGCTCAGATCACATAACTATAAATTTACCCTTGAGCCTCTCGTTCTTTAGTCTTTTGCTGCATCCTTTATTCCTTCTTTTCCATCTCCTTGCCCCCCTCTTCTCTTTTGGCATATGCACCTTGACCCAAGCAACCCTGCACATATGCAAGATACAGAAAGTTCACCAGCCGCGATCAACAGTAAATAAATCTTGATGCCAGTATTAAGTTACAGCAATTTTATCCTCTTGCTCCTCTCTTCCCCACCCCCTCATCGATGTGAAAAGAATATGAACTTGACATTTGCCCAGCGAAAGCAGATGGATGAGGTAGGTCAGCATTAGGTGTAACCCTAGTCCTGTTTCTTTGGGCATTCTGAAGGATGGAGCTGAAAGAATTCTCCTAGCAGGCCAAGGGCCACATTAGTCATTTGCTTAAAGAAGAGCG
>NW_005842148.1:920793-935220 GCF_000455745.1 Alligator sinensis | reverse complement strand
CACAGGTTTTCATGTCTGTCTGTTATTCAGAATCTTTAGCCCCAGGTTTTTTTTTTTTTTTCCCTTCCTCTTAGTGGAAGCAATATATTTTATCCTTTTACACCTTGTCCTGCAGAGGTTTTGTTCGGAGTGGTGTCACAGGCCTTCCCCTTCCTTGTAAAGAACCATTTTAATCAGGATAAAGCCTCCATGTGATACTTGTAAAAGGTCATCTGAAGCTGGTATGCTAGTACCAGTGTAACCAAAAAAAAAAAAAAAAAAGACTCAACCCTTCATGAAGAAGTTTTGAGTTGAAAAGAATGATTCTATTCACTGCATTTTTCCAACTTAAAAGGAAAGTTAAAAGAGCAGCTCTAACACTCAGAAGCAAAAAACTTTACATATTTTGTTTCACTATAACCTGAGGAGAGCAAACTATTCAGGGAGAAAGGCTTTCATTCCCATTTCAAGAGCAATACCCTGAAACTGATTAAGAGTCTGACCTTACCATAAAACAGGTGACACTAATATTTTTAGGGGTTTCTTCTTCTTTCTTTTTTTTTTTTTCAGGTTGTTATCTTGGTCAGGGAGGTACGGAGGTATTTATGGTTTACAGCTGAAATCGGAGCACAAAGGGAAAAGTTTCTTTAGACGGAAGGCTTTTGGCAGCCAACTCTCACCTGCCGCTCGAACCGTTCCTCCTCTTTGACATGGTTTGCCTAACGCAGCTTAAAATAGCACATCAAAACTTTGGTTTCTCCTGGGGTTTTTTTTTTTCTTTTTCTTTTTTTCTTCCCAATAGCTGGAACTCGCTATTTAATGCATTTTTAAAAACATTTTGGAGGTCCAACTTAATGGGACTTTATGAGATCTGAGCTTAGAGAGCGGAGGACAGTGTCATTAGTCTATAAAGCCATTCCATCCCTTGCGGTCCGTCTCCACCTCTTCTCCCCCTGTAGCTCAGCCAGGTGATCTGAATTATGCCCCTTTGTTCAAAGATGGAGCAGCCTTTCTCGAAAGCTAGCTGCAGCTTGTTAACTCAGCTGTAGCCCAGTTAAATTTTGACTGCCCTGCAAAATAATCCAGTTTATTCAAATGTATTTATAAAGCAAACAGCAAAACCACCCACTGTCAGTTGCTCTCACATTGGCATATGCACGCATAGACACCCTCAGCAGCCTGTGTAGCACTGACAGTATGCACAGCTGTTATATTTTACGCTATTTGAAGCTCAATAATTAGCGCCTGTTAAAGAAGAAGAAGAGGGGGAAAAAAAAGAGAGCTGCCACGCTACCTTGCAACAAATAGCAGGAATCAGTATGTCCAATTTATCAAGACCTACTGCTGAAAGGAAGATTCCTGTTATAATTTCTTATGATGTTGCTGTCACTATTACACTTGTCAGCACTATGATATCAACAAAAGGCTTTTAGTATTTCTAACAGGGAATGACTCTTCTCCAGACTCACAGAGGAGAGGCAACAAGCTTTAGCAAACTGCACAGATGCTTGGTATTGTCTTAATTTCTCTTTTTTTTTCCTCCCCCTTTAAGTCTAAAATGTGCAGGGAATTAAAATCTGCTGTCCGTCTGTGAATGCCGAACGGAAATGGTTGAGGACCCCCTATCATGGGCAGAATGTTCCCTGTCATATCCTCAGCTGCATCCAAAAAGCATTCAGCTGAAGTTTGGAAGCCAGATCCGTGCTGGTATCCGTTGTATAAATCAGAGGAATCTGCCAGTTCGCCCCCCAGCTGAAATCTGCCACATGGGGTGCAAAGGTGACTTTAAACCATCTTTGCTCAGTCCCGGTCCTGGGTCCACTGAACACCAAGATAATCCAAGGGCATACGTTAGAGCAGTCTCCAGGCTCTCCTAACTTGTTCCAGCTGCTGGTAGCTGGAAGGGGTTATGCAAGCAAAAAGAGAGCGGCAATCCACAGACAAGCACCAGCTCGACCCCTTTTTCATATGCTAGATCCTTATATCACTTGCAGGGAGGGAGGGTGTCTTATCAACTGCTATAGTAGCTTTACCACAGCTGAGTTTCCCCTTATTCTGAGTCCAGGTGAGATGGACTTGAAGACAGCTTTCCAACAGCAGGAGAGTGCAAAATTATCCGAATCCAGGAAAGTGAGGGTTGCATGAATATGCGTGCAGAACTCTTTTGAACAAATCATACTTGGGTGTGGATTCTTTTCCCTGCTTGTTCAGGTACTAAAAAGCATTTCCGTCTGTTTTCACAGGCTCTGTCTGAAAATAAGATTCAGAAGATCCAGCAGCAGTTTTATGAGACTGGGCCAAAACCCCATCTTGGTTATCTATATGCTTTCTAAGTTTCTTTCGTGGTTTCCAGTGGAAGAGGTGTGGTTTATTTCTATAGTTTTATGTAGTGTCTGTGTACATTATTGCACAGCTACTCTGCTGAGCCACAGCAGGGACCCTGCTTTGCTGGTGATTGAAGTCAGCTCGATGTAGCGCCGAGGACTGCAGAGTGGTCTCCATCTGCAAGTTCTACTCCCATAACATCAGTGCTTTGCAGCCAGGATAGGACGTGCAGCACTGGGCCTGCTGTTTGCAGAGAGCATTGAAATCCATTTGGATAAAAAAGTCTATTGTTGCCAGTTCCAAACATCTACAACTCATGAAGTTGGTTTGAAAAATTTGCTTTAAAAAAAAACCCAACAATGTACAAATAACCGTTTGGAGTGGTATGTTTGCCCTCTGAATTTCAAAGCTTTAAGTTGCACTCCAGTTGCATTTCTAGGTGCTTCACTGTAACAATGAGGGGCTAGAAATATACCGTTTAATTGAAAGCTTTAAGTCACCGAATCCTGAGACTACAGGAGAGAGTGTTTTAAGAGGGGCACTGAATATTTCAAGTCTCGTGATAAGATTGTGAGATCTATCATTGCAAAGGCTCAGAGTAAGGACCATTAGCTGTGTCTTTTGCTCGTGTGTCTGTATACTTCCAGTGAAGTTGATGAAGCCGTGCTGATTTATAACTCCTAAAGACGTAGCCCTATTTATCCGTGCGTATAACCTATCTAACCTCACTGAAACTTAGCAGTTGGCTTTTACAGAACCAGTGACAGCGGTATCTTTTTTCCTTAATTAGGCAACAAAACCTTGTCCTTACTTCGAGGCACAGGCAAGCATGGACGGTGGCAATTAAAACACCCTGCCAACACACAACAGGATGTCTTGGGACAAGTTGGGGGCCTACACTCAGTGGGGAGATTTTACAGTTGCTTATTGCTGCTGCTGCAGCACGCACCTTCCTCAAGCATATGCGACAGATTGCATCATTTATGCGGGGGCAAGAGATTTAGTAGCACACCCCTCTGCTGGCAGACAGCAGTCCCTTGAGGCCCTGGAGCCCCAGGCAATGAGAACGCTAGAGGAGTATATTATCCTCTCGCTGCTTGTTGCAGTGAAAGGAAGGGCCTCCTTGCTTCACGCGCTGCACAGGTCAAGATTTAGTGATCCGGGGCAGAGGCTGGTCGGTGGGAGCTCAAGTGTTCTCTGCAATTCCTACTTCGGGTCTGAGCTGCCTGCACAGCTTGAGGCTGGAAACACAGACACCAGGAAGCGAATGATCTTGCAAGTTGGTCTCCCAAACCTTTTGCATAATGTTCCTAGGGGCTCTCATTTCCATTGCATTGAGATGTCAGAGATGAATATTTTTTTGACAAAAACTGGCGCATTTTCTACCTGTTTGGGGATTTCATATTTGCACAAGTATTTAACGATCCCTTCCAGCCCTAATGTCTATGAAATCGATGGATGCTTATCTTGGTGGGCTGATCTGACCCCAGGGTCTGGGACAGACGTTGCAATAAACCGGTTTGAGCCGAAGCAGTTAAGCCTGGTACTACATTCAACCAGGTTTATCTCAAACTGGTTTCAGCCATTTTCAAACTGATTTAGGTGCGCTGAACATCTGTTCTGTTACAGGTTTAAACCAGTTTCTGATTGCTTAAACCGGTTTATGTGTACTCTCTGTCCCTAGCCCGGCTGCCTTCCTGCCCTTTGGGCAGGGGGCTGGACCCAATGATCTTGTGAGGTCCCTTCCAGCCCTAATGTCTATAAAATCTTTTCACTGAACATAGGTTCTCCATCTTGCTACTCCTGTTGACTTCACCTAGAGCTCTACCTGCTAAATCAGGGCTGAATTTGGCCCTATTACTTTGAAGTACATTGATAGTATTGGGCCATAGTTGAATTTCTAGTGGGACAATCTCATCAGCTGGTACAAGAGACCCAGGAAGTTCCTTGAAACTCAGATCATGGAGCATGTCTCATGACGCTCTCCTCAAAGTGGTGAGCTGATATCTACCCCTTAAATTAGGAGTCCAGTCCCCATTCTTCAGTTCCGCTAATGCATTGCTCTCCGCTCACATCCCCACCTAACGAAGCACGCGGAATAACAACAGACAACTCCTAATTATAACAGACGGTGTTAGCAGTCATTGGTTAAGAATTATATAGCTAAGCAACCATCAGTCACCTCAGTGATTTCAGCATTTTTAAATACAAAAATCAATGAAATCTAAACATCTAAGTATGCTTGCTGAGTGTCTGACTGTACGATGACCTATTTGCAAAGTCACATTAAGAGAAATATATGAGTAGCGAGCTCCTCAGGGAGCGGCAATACAATGAAATGTCGGTATTTGTATAAAAGCTAATCCTCCCACCGAGTTATGTCAATTAAGTACAGTTCAGGGTAATAAAGAAAATATAGTGTTATCCAGGCCATATATTACTGGTCTCTGCTTGGAAAAAATAGCAGAGGGGTCAGTATTTTTAGTGCTTGTTACTTAGTGCTAAAGTGCTCCTGTTGTGTGCATGTGCGCGCCTGTCTCTCCTCCGCCTCCTCCCCTTTTCAGTGGCCTGTGGTGGCCTTAAAGTGGAAGAAAAGGTGAAAATAATCAATAACCCCACTTCTTAAAACACTGACATGAATTTAGTGTGTGTGAAAAGTGCTGGTTTGACAGCCCCAGGAGGGCCAAAGGCCTCCTGTCACCCATCCAGTAGCTGTGCGTGCTCTCCCCCAAGTTTCTCCGGCACGTTACCTCAGCCTTGACCTGGGTAGGGACAATCCCCGCCAAGGTAAATGAACCTTTTGCCTCCGTTGTGAGGCTACCGGCAAATTAGTTCCAGTTGCGCTGGGGGTTTTGTGAAGTGGACGTTGTTCTGCTAGAAAATGGCTCTTTCTGTTTCTTTCTAGGTGAGGCAAATAGGATGCCGGTTTTAAAGGTAGGGTTAAAATAAATCAACGATAGGGGTTGACGCCGAATTTTGCTGGGAAAGATCTGGGTTCGGACAAGGTCGCTGATGGAACCTGGACGTGCTACTTGCTTTACAAGATGCACAGAAAACGTCTACTTACTCTGCCCAAGAGTGATTAGATTTAAGTTTAATGTTCCTCTTGGCAAGGCAGCAGGGATTGGAGAGAAATGGAGAGAGCAAGTGAAACCGAGTCCACAGGGGAAAGCATGTGTATTGAAACTTGCTTAGCCACGGTCTATTTTGGAGAAAAGAAGAGAAACTGCGTCTTGCGCTGACCAGAGCAGCAGCTCCTCGTCTTTTATAAGGGGGCTATGCCATTGCCAAGCTGTTTTTATGCTGACTCCTTCCCCTCAACACATCTCAATTCATCCTTTTCCTCCTGGTTTGGTTTGGCACCACACATTACCAAGGGAGACTCTGTGAACTCCTTGTCATCCAGGCGTCACAGTGGAGAGGTGCTGGAATAGAGACATCCTTCTTTTAGGTGGATTAGTCATTACTCTATCCGAGATCTGCAAGCATCTGTGATCTATACAAAGACTTATTGTTATTGTAATAACCCAAGAACCTGAAGGGGGTGGGGGGGAAATCCCTAGGTCTCATCTGAGCTAAAGCACTGACATTTTTTTAACCTTGTGCATGCACACCTGGTACCGTCCCTCTCTGTTCATTCCAGGGTGTAGAATATTACACAAGAAGGAACTTTTACTACAGCCATCTCTTTGACACCTCATGTAAAGCACTACGAGACTTGTACAGTCGATATTATTGTTTCTAGTGGAGTGTAAAGCCCCAAATCAGAAAAGCACAAAGCTTAATTTTGAGCACATGCTTAAATCCGACTGAAGCGAAAGGGTATTAAGACTAAACATATGTCAGATATATGGTTAAGGGACTTGCTGAATCAGGGCCTAAATGCATTAATTGTCTGCCACTTGGTGCTACTAAGAGAGACTATGTTGCATTGTGGTACAGTTAAAAATAACAGAGACATAAATACGGTATGTTCTGCTTTCTGGCAGTGGTATCACACTGTGCTGTTACTCTATCAAATCTTACAAGTTGCAGCAGGGTCAGGCTGAGTCTACAGTTATATGGGAGACCACCAAGGGACTCCCAAATCAACAGACTGTGTGGGCACTCAGTTGGATTGAAAGGTGGAATATTCCATTCTGTAGGACAAGCAAAAAAATCTCATATCATTTTGGAGCAAGAAGTAGGAGTCGGGGTATTTTCCCTGGAAGGAAAAAAATTGAGGGAAATCATTGAAACGTTTCATTTAAATTATTATGAAATTGAAGCTTAATTTCCCAGGCTCGCTTAATGCTCTTGGTTCAGCTGTGGCTCTCGGGACTTCCATGCGCCTAGCTTTCTTTGGTTGCCTAGGGCTGATAGCAGACTGGGGGTGCATCTACGTGAGATACTATGTCGCCATAGTGATGAGCTATGGTGGCGTAGCTTCGGTGGGTACTAACCGTGACGCTGCCGCTACTGTGCAGTAGCATCAAGCTACCGCACGGGAGCTTGTTGTTCCTGCATAGAAGGGTTGGAAACAGCCCATGCGCCCCTGGGACTGTGCAGTACTGGCGGGGACTGCACAGTTATTTAGTATTTGCTTTAGCAAGTACCAACTGTACAGACAGGGGAATGTGTTAGACATGCCCTAGGAGGCTCAAAGCTTCGCAGCTGGGATTCCTAGGATCTTGGCTGGCTGGTATGACCCTGGAAGGATGCTGGTGCTGGAGACACCTGTATGGTATGGCCATCGTGACCCAATGGAACTTGGCATCCCCTAGGCTCCCAAGCAGAGCCAACCCTAGCAGGGTGTGAGGCCTAGCGCAAATCAGCCTGTGCAGGGCCCCCTTAACACTGGTACCCCCACAAAAGGTGGGGGGTCTCCGTGCTTCTTCTGTTGCACAGGGCTGATCTGCCAGCTCCAGGCGGGTCCCATGGGAGGGGCTGTACCCACTTCGCCTGGCCCCACAGAGCCCCGCCAAAGCACGGGGTCCAAGGCGGTTGCCCCAATTCGCCGTACCCTAGGGACAGTTCTGCTCCCAAGCATGCTATAAAGTGAACTGTTAGGTATCTAAGCAAATTTCCAGAGTAAACCTGCTTGCCTTCTGTTCATTAAACATTTGATAGAAACACAATCACCTTTAAGTTACCAGGAATCATCATTTTCCACTGAATGCTTGCTTAATTTGAAACATCCTCTGCCAGTTTCAATCATCACTTAACAGGACTGACTCTGGTAAGGATAGAGGGACTGGTCTAGCAGAGGCAGAACATTTCTGACAAACTCATTTTTGTTCAGCCTGAAATGGTATAATATATAAACCCATCAGTCACTATCAAAAACGAGATGGGACTTCACCAAGGACTCTTCCTGTGGCTTCTCTGTGAATGGAAATCTCATTGGGACTGGATTTCCCATGTAGTGAACAACAGTTCCTCTAGATGTAGACAAGATAGTCCTGCCCTCTACGAGTACTCCGTCTGAAACAGGCCGAGCTATAGACATCTTTGCTCAGGAGCACAGTGATAGAAGTCGTGTCAAGACTTGAGGTGAAATCCTGGAAACTTTGTAAGTCAATGGAGAACCTGGCGTCCATGAGACTAGGATTTCATCTTTGGAGCTGGGTCTTTCTGATCGAGATATTTTGTGCTATTTTTAGCGCTGCCTTTCACTGAACTGAACAGAAAATGATGGCAATGTATTATGGCTAAATGGATTGGTTTGGCTTAATTTAAATTTACACCAACATTACACATGTGATGTCCATTAACATTAGGTTAATACAGCTTATGGAAGAGGAAAACAGGAAAATCCAGTACAGGAAGAAAGAAGGAGAGTAAGCAAATTCAAATAACAATCAGAATGCAGTTGGTATGCATTCAAAATACTTAATAAATACTCCCGCTGCTAGTGCTTTCTCTGGAGGGAAGGTTCTTCTAGCCCTAGTATAGAGACCAGATTTCCCTTTAGTTAGAAATGTATCCTTCACTGCACATATATATAAATACACCTTCCTTAAAGAAGCTGCCTTTGAGAACCCCAAGAAGACTCTGAGGGTCACAGGTACTTGAACTGTATGGTTTTTATGCTATCCCTCCTGTATATCTGGAAAATGTTTGACAGTGAGATGGATTAGATTGTGGAATGGCCTCCCAAGTGGATGTGATGGAAGCCTAGTCACATTGGACATTTAAATCAGGACTGGATGAAACACTAGGGAATATGCCATCGGGAATAAACCTGAACTAGCCCCAGAATCAATTGAACTGCCTAATAAGTGCCTATACCCTTAGATACTGTGCTGAAGGCTATGATGTAATTAGGCAGGTTCCATCTCTAATTTTCATGTAGCATTTCAGACAACGCATGTAGTAATATATTGGCACAAAATTCTGTGGATAGCACACTGTCAGCTTGTTCTTTTTGCTGTCATCGTCATCAGTACAAAGAATGTGTAAAATGTGACTATTTTGATTTGGTACTATTATATCTTACATTCTTTTTTCCTCTGAGGTAGATGGTAGTCCTCAGGGTTCATTGCAGTGGACTTGCACTTGACATAGGCAGAAATGGTCATTATACAACAATGCTTAAAAGGGACTAAAAAGCAAAGCAGGTGGCTAGAGCTTATGCATATGGATATATATTCAAGGTGAAGCCCATCATTTACAGTATTATCCTAGGTGCATAATAGGGGTGTGCAAAATGGGCTTGGATTTGGATTCGGCCCGAATCGGGGACAGTAATTCGATTTGTTAATTCGGATCACTGTCCCCGATTCGATTTGACCGAATCCAAATCTGAAGATTCGATGCTGATTCAGAGAATCAGCGATTCTGACGTAGACACAAATTTAAATGTTTTTTCTACATATCTCGAGGTACTAGGCACAGTTCATGAACGTGGCAATGCTGGGGCGGATGGAGCATCCCACAGGAGCACGGGAGGTGGGGCCCTCCACATGCTCGGCGGCGAACCCAGAAGTGGACTGGAAGTACTCCTGGTCCACTTCCAGGTCCACTGGGGAGCTCGCAGGGCCCCCACGCTCCCCGGCTTGGCAATCGGCCATGGGGGGACTGCAGGTGCCCCCCCCAACCCAGGAGGCATCATGCAATGAGCCGGAAGGACGTGGGAGGGCCCCCCTGTGAACTCCCTGGTTGACCCAGAAATGCTTTTGGTCCACTTCTGGGTCTGCTGCTGAGCGCACTGGGGAGCCCCCCGCGCTCCTGTGGGACACTCCATGCACCCCAGCATCACAGCGTTCATGAGCCTCCTTGTACCTTGAGGTACGTAGAAAAAACATTTAAAGCTGTGTCTATGTCCAAATCTCTCCAAATCGATTTGGAGGGTTCTGATTCAATTCAGACAGATTAAAGGGTCTCCTGATGCAATTCGGATTCGGAGATTCAGCCACCGAATTTGACCGAATCTCCACCTAATCAAATCAGCAATTGAAGCTTCGCACAGCCCTAGCACATAACTGAAGTTTCACTTCCAAACAGATTTCTGACTGACCATAAGGGGATCACTTACCCCCTCCGGTCAGTCAAAACTAGGGGCATTTACATTCTTTGGTGGTTAAATAGCTTAAAATAAAGATAGAAAACTGACTGTCAAAATATGGCAGGGCACCAGAATCACAAAGTCACTATATTGACTTACTGACATTATTGCAACAGGAACTTCCAACGACCCCTAGCCTGATGTCATCAACAGTAAAGACCTACGTACCATGAAAGAGATAACATTGGGTAAGCATTTCTTTACGCAAAAAAGTCGTTCACGCTCCATAAGCTCTGAGCTACGGTGAAAAAGAAAGGATGGCGGGGGAAAAAAACTGAAAAGAAAACAGGAGGGGAAAAAAGGTGATTTCTGTCTGTTTTGTCCTACAGGCAGAAGTGCCAGGACAAATCAGCAGGTCTTCAGGTGAATTTCCTAGTTACAGTAGATGAAGCATCTCATAGGCTCCTTTGACGGATTGTTAACGTTAGTAGGGCTGAGTGTGATTAATATGCCTGCTCTATCAATGACAGGGAGGAAAAGGTTCGGCTAAAACTGAGCAGAGGTGACTCTGCTAGAATTCATTCACGGTACACAGCAGAGAGCAAATGTGGTAGAAGGGAGGCAGACGCTTTATGCGGTGGACGCATGGGGCAGAGTCATGTCACCTGCCCAGCTGTGGTCTTCTGGATCAAAGCAGAGGTGCCGCTTATTTGAATTGAAAGGCCAGGGGTTTCCCTAATGTGAACTGGCGTGGGGAACGATTGATATCATGTTATCCCTTTCCCTACCCGAGGGGAAAGGATGGGTGGGAGAACGGAGGATGTGAGCAAACGGTACAAAGCAGTAATAGAGTTGATAAACTGTGTATTTTTGTGCAATTTTCAAACATGTGAGCTGTCAGGTTTAAAAAATAATAATAATAAGGGGTCACTCTTTTGTCTTGCTACCAGATGTGTTCAACATTTGGGTGCTAGCTCTAGGATTTTGCATTGAGAGGAAAAAAAATGAATGCATCTAATACATTGACAGTAAATCTCTTATCGCCATTAAAATATAACTCAGCTGATAAATGAGAAAGGAAAGGCACCTGAGAAACTGCAAATGTCTGTCCAAAATATATAGAGCTAATATCAGCAAACAGCGAACAGGGTCAAAGGAGAGTCTGAATATTCCTGCTTCACTATTCAGTACTGTAAAACTAGGCCCAAAGGCAGATTCTCCTTCCACTTAAACAAGTTTCACACCAGTGTAATGCCATTGATTGCATTTGAGTTGCTCCTCAATGGGAAAAATGAGAGACCCACTCCAGTCTGTGCATGTGCGCTTGATTTTTAAGGCAAGTAAAACAGTCCTATTTCTAGTTACTCTGGAGACAGTGACAACATAATCCATGATGCTTTGCCATTAAACAGCACAGCTTGCTATTGATCACTTACTAGCACCAGCATGCAAGCTTAAAGAGGTCAGTCTACTCTTCTGTGGAAGAAGCAGAATAAGAGAAAGCACATTCAGCTGCAAGGCGTGGGGAGAACCACGCAGAGCATACAGCTCTGTAATAATATTAGTATCGTTTTTATTTGCATTATTAAAAAGGTACAAAGCATTCAGTGCTCAAAGCACAGAAACAACTATGCGATTGCTAATAAACAGTAATGACTGGTGGTATTGCTAACGTCTCCTTGAAGGCAGACAGTTTAGTCTTTGCTCATTGTTTCTTCAGAATATTTTACTGCTTCCAGACTCAGAATTTTTTGGTGAATATAAGCAACACAGTCCTTTTCTTATAGCTTGGGTATATAGTATCATAAGTCTCAGTATTTTGGGCCTGCCAGTGACTTAAATGCCAAACAGAGAGACACAAGATTAGAAAAGGTAAAGGACAAGTAACATTTGCTTAACATTAAGAAAAGAGATTTAAATCCAAACCTTAAGCCATAGAACTTGCTAATACAGATACTGTGGCTACTTATTCAAGAGTAGACTTAAGGCCCTTTGAAGTCAGTAGGACTCTTTCTTTTGTCTTCAGGTGGAGTTCAGTCCACATGGTCATTGAAAACAGGGTTTTCAGGACAGAATCTGGGTTCAAGATTCAGTCTAGTCACCCAATGGGAAAGCAAAAGTAACTTAAAGCCATGGTTGTACTTCCCCAATCCTTGGAATAGATGGGTCCATTCAACCCTCTCAGAAACTAGAGCAGCTTATGGACTGCTCTAACTACTGTAATTAATGTACAGTGGCTCTCAATCTGTTGGTTCAAGGCACTTTCCTTTGCTTGTGCCCCTGCTAGAATGCAGTAATGTTCTTTCTTCTTGGGGTAGGGTAAAAGAAAGGCAAGTGGTGACGGAGGCCTGGCTTGGCCTCTTAAATTTTTTTATGCAGATATATAAAAAAGACTAGTAATGATGCTAATTATTTTAGGCAGCTTATAAATATTGCGGGGGGGAGGGAGAGAAGAGATGTAGCTACTTAAAGCCCTTATTCAGCAGAAAAAATCAGCACATGCTTATCTGTTAAACTCGTGAATAATCCCAGCAATCGGTCTGTCCTGCAAAATGCTCAGCATTCTTGTCCCTAACTATGAAAGCAGTTAATGTCACACAGAACCATAGAATATTAAGGCTGGAAGGGACCTCAAGAGGTCATCTAGGCCAACCCCCTGCTCAAAGCAGGACCAGCTCCAACTACATCATCCCAGCCAAGGCTTTGTCCAACCAGGTCTTAAAAACTTCCAAGGCTGGAGAGTCCACAACCTCTCTAGGTAACCTGTTCCAGTGTTTTACTTCCCTCCTAGTGAAAGAGTTTTTCCTAATATCTAACCTAAACTTCCCTTGCTGCAATTTGAGCCCATTGCTCCGTGTTCTGCCATCAGAGGGAACAGTCCAGCTCCATCCTCTTTCGAACCACCCTTCAAGTAGTTGAAGGCTGCTATTAAACCTCCCTCAGTCTTCTCTTCTCCCGACTAAACAAGCTCAATTCCTTCAGCGTCTCCTGAGAAGTCATATACCTCAGTCCACTAACCATTTATATTGCTCTCCACTGGACTCTCCAGTTTGTCCACACCTTTCTGTAACGAGGGCCCCAAAACTGGACACAGTACTCCAGATGTGGCCTCACCAGTGCCAAATAGAGGGAAATAATCACTTCCCTCGATCTGCTGGCAACACTCCTACTAATGCATGCTTTACGTTAAATGTGTGAGCACCAAAGCTGACTTTGTTGGGACTTAAGCATGTGCTTAAATGTTTTTTCTCAAACTGAGCTTCTGTAAATGAGGACTGTTTGTCGTTACACTAAGATAAATCAAACCAGAAGTTTCAGGGTATCAATTATTCATCAACAGAGAGGATTGTCCTCTTGTAGCAGAGGGCTTACACTTTTCACTTGTGCATCTGAAATAAAGCATTTGGGAAACAGAATATAAAACTGATTTATAGAATGAGTTTTAGATTTGTAGAACACCTTTCATATGAGGTTTTCAAAGCAATTTACAAAGCTTCATTGATTTTTTTAAAAATTGCTGAATAACACAACATATAATGTCTTCAATTAATTTCACTTATTTTCCTATTCACAGATTCCGTGGCAACAGATCACAGAATTCTCTGGACTAGTCATTATTATTTTGTTCCTGCAAATCATTCGTGAATGTCTCTTGATCTGTACAACAGTAAATTGCAGTGAAAAATCTTTACTGTGTTGGCAATGTACAACAGTCATCCATTTAGAGTACAAGCAATTCCATGCAACTTTGAATATTCTGACATAATTTAGCTGAATTACTCTAAATTTATACTGGTGCAAATGCAAGGAATGTTTTAGTCAGTTTGGTAACTGTACCAAAATAACTGATATACTTTTCCTCTTTTTTAATACTATTCATTTTTCATGACCCTATATGTTATATTATTAGTAACCCCATTTATTTTTATATCACTGCAGTGCTGGCATGAAGTGCATGTACCTTCCTAAGGGCTAATACTCTTCAAGACAGGAATATTGCTCACATGCATTTAGGAGAGCAAATCACTGTAGAACTATTTTGCTGTTTGTTGCTGTCACAACCCAAAGGTGTGATTTTGTTTTGTGTGTGCTTTGGCACCACTGAATTATTTTCCCGCCAATTTGTAGCTTTCTTTGCAGTGTGCATTTCTTCTTTGCAGCACAGAAATGCACTTTGCAAAGAGTTCCCGCCATTTGTATTATAATTCGAGCCCCATTATTGGCTTGCGTGAAATTATTCACACGTGGCAGCTAGTGATTTGCTTGCTAGCCGTATAAAAGGCTTGAGTGGTTTCCGCCCAAGTTGGAGGACTCCATGAACACCAGGAGGAGGAGACTTCATGCTGTGTGAAGATCTCTAAGCGTTGCGGAGCCTATCGGACCCAGTGCATTTCAAGCAGGCAACAGGGGTCTGATCAGCCTCTAGCCTCTCCCCGTCACCGAGCGCAATCCTCGTCGTATCCCTCTTCCCTGTGCACAAAAAGATCCACGGAGCCTAGCAAACTTCGTGTGAGTCTATTCAGAGCTCTTTTCTTCGAAGTACTTTCTTCGGTTGGCGTGACGGGCTCGCGGTTTAGAGCCTCCAACTGGATGGGCTAGAAGAATGTTCACGGGAAGGAACTCTAGTCCGCCTCTCT
>NW_005842148.1:917499-918282 GCF_000455745.1 Alligator sinensis | reverse complement strand
AAGGCTTGAGTGGTTTCCGCCCAAGTTGGAGGACTCCACGAACACCAGGAGGAGGAGACTTCACGCTGTGTGAAGATCTCTAAGCGCTGCGGAGCCTATCGGACCCAGCGCATTTCAAGCAGGCAACAGGGGTCTGATCAGCCTCTAGCCTCTCCCCATCACCATTCACAATCCTCGACGTATCCCTCTCCCTGCACGCAAAAGGATCCACGGAGCCTCGACAACTCCGTGGGAGTGATCCGAATATTGTCTGAGTCCTCAAACGAGGATTTAAGAGGAGCTGTGCCTGGGAAACTGTCCAGCCTACACCGCGACCATCTTCAGTGTAAGTAAACAATCTTGAATCAACCATTACGCATCCGTGCCTAATTCTAGCGTGTCGCCTGTTTTCTCCAACCCAGCGTGCCCGGGCTGCTGGCCACAGCCCGCGCGGCGCGGAAAAAGGCCCAGATCGCTCCCGGCCCGCACAGTTGCTTCATAACTGAGGTCAGCTAGTAATACTTTCATTTCTTCTATAGAAACTTAATGTTAAATTACAGAATTCTAGGCCCAGGTAGTGATATTAGGGTAAAAATTAAAACAACATTCTTGCTGAAATACAAAATAACATAGAGGATCATGTTATTCTTGGTATAACTGGTGACTGCAATAACTTCACACCAGGAATGAATTTTCCTCCCAAATTCCTCTAGTATCTATGAACTAAGTGGCTTCTTTCATTAGGGAAGAGAAATATTCCTTACATTTAATATTCCTTATTATGCTATGAAAAGTATTTTCAGA
>NW_005842148.1:896472-917468 GCF_000455745.1 Alligator sinensis | reverse complement strand
TATATATATATATATATAGTATTAAGGTTCGTTCTTCTTCTGTTACCCAAGTGTGGTAGGTATTAGGATCTAAATGCATCAACCTGAATTGAGGCCAAGGAAAAATTTTAATAAATACATATGAAATGTCTTTAGTTTTCCGATGCAGTAAGTTGTCCTGGGGTAAGTCCGGAGTTGATATAAATTGATATAGGTCCATTAGGGGCAAGGAAGCTATCCTGGACCTCAGATGGAGATTGGTTTAGTGAGGAATTTCATAGGTAGAAAGAGGAAACATTCCTATGGTAGGTAGGAATCACTCATGGGAAATTTTGGTAGATTAGTCCTTTCTCTCTATATGCCCAAATCCTGCAATGAACACGCTATAATTTCAGGGTTAGTCCCATTGTAGCCCTACTATAAAAGAAAAGAGAAATCTTACCCATTTATACATTCAACAATTGCACCAACTTTGTGGTTTACGCATGACCAGTAGAGAGACTTGGACACCAGTATTGTAGCTGTGGAATATGCAACATTAAAGATGGCTTTGCATGCTGATTGCTGACCCTGTCTGGGCATCGTATTCTGTCTTTTGGGAAGAGAAGAGTAAATTCATTAAATGAATCTGAAGTTGGAAAAAAAACTCCAACAACTGGTGAACTGTTCTTCTAATCAGGAGGGATGGCGGTGGTGTCTGACAACGCAGGAGAAGAAAGCAAGTAAGGCAGAGTAAATGTGAAAAGGAAGGTTGATAGTGTGTAGATGATGTTGCCATGATGGTCCAAAAATATGCAAGAGGCAAGAATTCTTGTGAGCGATATCTATTACTGGACCAACTCCATGGTTAGCTTCGGCAAGCTTCTGGCCCCTGGGGGGAAATCAACACAGCACAGCTAAGTAGCAAATGGAACAAAAGCTTGTGCAAAAGATTGTTCTGGAGGGTCATTATCACCTATGAAGCCCAGAAGTTAGTGAGTACTGGGTAGATCATAATGGATTATGAAGTCCCTGGGTGCATCTACTCGAGACACTTACTGTGAGTTGCGTAATTAGCTCTGCAGTAAAGTGTCTCCATCTACATGTGTGGAGCTATTAGGCCAGAGTAAACTAATTAACTCTACCATAGGTTATACTTCCCAATAGAAGTACTATCCTATGGCAGAGTTATTTGCTCTGCCACAACACACGTGTAGACAGTGATGGGCTGGCTGGGGCATGAGGGTGCTATGGTGTGGGGACTGCCTGCTGGCTAGCCCCACACTGTAGCACCCTAATGCCCCATGCAGCCCCTCTGCAGCACATTGAGACAGGTTGGAGCAGCTCCAGGCTGGTCCCCCAGCCCTCTGCCGGCCAGAGCTGCGCCACCGTGGCTCAATGTACTGTGGTTCTGGGTGCATGTGTAAATGCTGCACCCAGGAGTAGTAAATTCCAGTATAAACTGTGCTGGAGTATATTGTGTCACTCTAATTTCGCGTGTAGATACGCCCTCTGATACTTAGTCTCCAAAAGGCTGATGAATTTCTGTTCCCATACTCATCTTGTAAGGGGGAGCACAAGACCTGTGAGGTCAAACAAGGAGTGATTTCTCTGTTTAGAAATATGGCCTCCTGTGTTCTACTTTCTCAGTCCTTTATCTTTTTTGGTGATCATTCATTCTGGTGCATAGTTTTTGTCTGGTTTTTCCCACGTAGTTGCCAGGAGGCTGGTGCCAAAGGAAAGGGTGGTGGCTCAAGGGAAATCATGAGCCCAACTCTGTTCTCATTTCCCTGGCTCTCAGTTGGATGAACTCCATTGTCATCGATGGAGTGACCTCAGATTTATTCCCTGTAGTTGAAAGTAGAATTTGCTTCTTAATTGGTATGAATCACGTATTCCGCGCACAACTCCTGTGACTGAGCTGATGAAACCAGACAGAGCTCCACTGAAGCCCCTGAGGGAGCTAAACCAATTTATATCAGCTCAGGACCTGGCCCCAAATTTTTGTGAGAGTGGGACAGGCCCTTTTTTATTTCCAGTTATGAAATTGAAATGATAGAGAAGAGATCTTTGCATTGTCTCTGAAATACAGAATAATAATCTCCTACGGTGCACTTTTCCTGCATCAGCAGAATTTACTGTAATTGTGCTTTATTGTGTTCAGCATATTAATGACCAGGGTTTGTGTTTGCTAATCCCCATGGCTTTAAATCCTCTCTTTGGTTTGAAACTATGACGATTCGTTAACAAATCAGGAGTGAATTGTTGTCTGTTTGTGTGTGGAAATATATCTGGCTCACCCCCAAGGTTTGGGGAAATTGGCCACTCCCCTTTAGTCATTATAGAAAGAGACCTGCCAAGATGAGAAATTGCACCAGGAGGGCAGAATATTAGGATTAATTGTCTTGAACCAGTGCAGCGGAGCAGGTAGGCAAGTCAAATCGAGGTGGGAATAATGAGGGCCAATGGGCAGCCTTTATTGTCTTCTTTCATAAAGAAAAGTATTTAAAAGAAACTATTTCACATCTTTCAGCACAACGGAAATTGGAATTTAAAGCTGTGTTTTCAGCAATGTGAGAATTGTAGTGTTTAATAAAAGGGGGTCTTTAAAAATAAAAAATATGGTTGAACAAAGATCATCTGTGGCCCATTAGCTTCTCTCTCTCTCTCTCTCTCTCTCTCTCCCTTCCTCCCTTCTCAGTTTTGCACTATGTTTTCCCTGGACCTAATGGTATTGGTCTAGCCTTAGACCTTTTTTATCCATCTTTAACCTCTCCATGTTACATTTTGGACTCCATTTAAACTGGACATCCTTCTTGCTGTAGAAACCTAATTGTGATTAAGAGTGATAATTCATTCAAGTGAAGAGTAAAGGAGACAAAAGAGTCAGAGAGGAGGAGCTAAACACTGAAACTTAAGAATGATGTTCAGTTAATAAACATGCACACAACGAGCCTTTTAGAAAATTAAGGATTGTTTAAAATGTGTGGGTTAGAATTACTATAGTGTAATGGTCCTGTGTTTATCATCATTATTGTCTTCTTTGATTCATGGCTGGTAGAAGACTAGCCGTTGTGCTCCAGAATTTCACTATCCGTGCAACTGGAAAAAGCAATCATTTTTCCCTCTAATGAACTCCACTCTGTCCCCCACCGCCCATGAGATGGTGGCACCCACTCTTAAGTTGAAGTGTAAGGGATCCTCCATCTATCCCGTATTTTAAATTTGCCCCATGTTCTAAGTGTTTTTTATTTGTCTCTCCCACGATACCCCAAACAGACCGCTTTCTGTGTTTCTTTGTCTAGTTCACATTTAATGGATTGCACAGGTATCTCAAACCCTTTAAAATAGAAAGCTACTTTGGGAGCCAGCCTTTCTTATGAGATACTGCTCCAAGGTGGTGAAAATTTGTTCAGAACAACTCTAAAAAACTTACAAGCTGTCAGCATTGCCAAATCCAAATAAAAAAGCTAGGACTCAACCCTGAAAAAAACTTGCAGTCCATGTTTAGTACTTAACTAAGGAAAGCTTATTTAACTTTGGTAGGCATTTTGTCTGAGTAACAACTAAATGTCTGGATAAGTATCCTTATGCTCTTCAGATAGTTTGATCTAGGTGTAGACTTATGATATTATGTGCCCACACATAATCAGTATTTATTCATTTTGTCTTTTAGATCATTTGCTCTTGCTTTCCTCTGTTCAGTTCCAAAATGAAACAAAAGGAGCAATAGACTCTTGTGTCTTCTTTCAGGTAAGAGTTTGTTTCCAAAATATTTGGTAAATGCATATGTATTGTATATCAGGTACATAAAAATTAGTGTCACCATGACGAAATTCAAGACGGCCTTTCTGTGTTTGATTCAACTCCATCTGATACTGTTTCTTTCCTTCGGCTAAATTAATATGGTCTCTGACAATATCTGAATTGCCTTGGCTTTGCTACAGACCTTCTATGCAACCTTGGGAAGGTTGCCTTAGTATCTTTGTGCCTTTCTTTGCAATGACTAAAGTATTCCCCTACCTCATGGGAATGTCGCGAGAATAAAGTTATTAGTTCGTGTGACAGGTTTAGATAATACAGTGATGGGGATTACATAAATGCTTACTTGCATAGTTTCTTCCAATACATTCTTGGAAGCAAAGGAAACCTGTTTTGTAATGGTTTTTGTTATAAAGGTGATGTGAATATATTCAAGCATGCATGCTACAGTGTTCGTCCTTTTTATAAGCAGTTCATATGGCATGCTACAGAGAACAGCGTACCAAACTTTTGCTAGGTCACTAAAACGGTCATTAAAAAGATATAGGCTAAATACATACGATCAAAAAGCCCAAGGCTGAATCGATTCAACCTTTTCAGATTAGTCTAAACTGCGTAGATTGACCCAATAAGCAAGTGAACAGGCATCCACTTTTGATTCCAGAAATGCAGCCACATGCCTGCAGTGGCCCAGGCCAGAAGCTCAGGGTCACTAGAGCATGCCTCCTTGCTCAGTTGGAGAAGACAACTTGGGCCAAGGATAGCCTGCCCACTCTGTGAGGGAAGGGACTTGTGGAGGAGGTGCAAAGCATCCTGGGATGCCAGGGGATTGAGAGTTCACTTGAGTCTGAACGGGATCTAGGACAGAAGTTCAATAAACTAATTTAACATAAATCAGGTAAGTCTGATACTACATCCATCCAGGTTTATCTTAAACTGGTTTGGGCCATTTTGAAAGCGGTTTACATGCACTGAACTTCTGTTGTGCTACAGATTTGAACCTGTTTCTGATCACTTATACCGGTTTATGTGTAATTTCTGTCCCTACCCATAGGAAATACCGAAATCAATCCAAAGCCCACTAAAATTTCTAGGAGGCCTTCAGTGGGTCAGTACTTCAGTGGGCTGGAGTGGGCCCACAGGAGGACATTTCAACTATACCTAATCATCAGAAATTTGGAATAATCTGAAAGCAATTCATGAAGATCCTTTGATTTTCATTTCTTCATAATGTATAGCGTATCAAATAATAAAGTGCCAAAGCAATTGCAGCATTGGAAGACTATTGAATCTCTTTATGGGGAAGTATGTGACTAATTACAAAGTGACCATTGTAAGCCTGTTATACAGCATCGCAGGTATGCTTGATGCCAATAATAAAAGAGCTGAGCTGTGTTCTGTAACTTGCCAACTGTACTTTGAAGGTAGCTTGGACTGATGCCAGGATACCTCGACAGGTAGCAAAGTTCCTGTTTATTTTATTCTTGCACAGGTATTTTTGTCAAGGGGCTATGATGAACTTTCAAAAACCTTTCCCTTTCCTGACCCCTGCCAGTTGAAACGGTCAGTGATTGCAGTTAGCTGGGCATTGTGGGATACTTTCATCATCTAAATCAGCTACCCGTGATGATAGAGTGCGCCTTTTTTTTTTTTTTGGAAGATTTATAAATTGCTCTGACAAAGGTCTTTTGTATCTCTGCACTCTGGCTTTGCCATCCAAAAAGAAGTTTTTATGTTCATCTGTCACTCTGGGCTGAGTTCAGTGAATGGCAAAAGCATCTAGCCATCTTACCCATCATGAAATGTACTTCACTTCCCAGAGGAAAAAAGGTAGGGAACTACATAACTCTGTCACCTGGGCCACTCCAGCAATTCACATAGCATACATTTACTCACCTTTTGCCAACAGCATTTCCCTCTCGACTTTTCTCTCTACTCACTCACTTTACTGATTCCAGTTTTCACCTAAGGTTAATATACCTTGATTTTTGATATGCTGATCCTTGTGCTGTATTAGCTACCTTGAAAACCTGTACTCAGTCACCTGTGCATGCAAGTGATTAACTAATGCAAGCACAATACCCATGTATGCCTGACCATCAAACAAAAGGACTTATGTACATAAACATCATTACCTCTACTTTCAGAAAACAGTATATAAAATGTATTTGTGCGGGGGCAGCGTTGAAGCCACCTTGATGTTCTGATCCTTCATTTTTATCAGTGTATGTTGTACCTATATTATCTGGGAAGTTTTGCTTTAGAGATGAGAGAGAGAACCTAATCGTCATGTGCTCTATTTAAAAACACTAGAAAACTTCTGTCAGATTTCTATTAGCTAGACCCCAAAACAACCTCATTTTGTCCTATTACTTTCCCTCATTCTCTCGTGTTGATCAGAGCTAACCTTGGACTTTATTCCCTTATTTCCTTTCTTGCATCTGTTCTGACATAAGCAGGAACTGCCAGTGGGATTGCGTGTGGACAGATACGATACCCCAAATTTAATTCAGTTTTTGTAATTTGGTAGATTTAGACATGAGCATTGTCACCTCCATCAGCTTGATGTGAACGGAGATCACCAGAAACAGTTAAGTGCACTAGGCAAAGCGAATGAAATGTGTCTCAAGAAAATGAAGTCTTCAGTGGCATAGCAGTAGTAGGGATGTAGTATGATCCTGCAAGGCATATTAACATGCGTGTATCTTTGAGCAATACCCCACTTTCTTTAATTGTATCATAAACGTTGTCAGATGATCCAAACTTTCTGATTTCTTTCACATCAGTACACTCTGGTTTGCCATTTACAGAGGTCTATGCTTGGGAGTCTTTTCATGTTAATAGCTTATGTTCTCAGAAAGGGGTTCCCCCTTGGGGCTCCTTTGGGAAAATATGATAATTGAAGAGAATCAGGAGGGGGGGCAGGGATAGTGGAAAAACTTGTTTGAAATGGACATGTATTTGGATGTGCGTTAGGCCTTGAATTGTGGCCAAGATTGGAAATTTATAGTTTTGTGCATAACCTGTACTTACTCAGAAGATGCCTTTCTAGACACTACAGTATATTTTGGAAAAACATTAAGTAATATTCATATTATATACCCCTGAGAGCCTTACATCAAAGGGAGCATCATTTTTGGATTTCCTAATAAAATACTATACCCAGAGAATGTGAAAACTAGCTGAATCTAACAGATAAGGTCTTCGTTTCTCTTTGCTTTTCTCTATAACTGAAATGCAACAGTGTTTGCATGAATTTGCTTGAGCCATGATCCAGTTTCCATTCAACTCGGGGCAGAGCTCTTTTGGTTTTGTTGCTGCTAAATAGTACGTTGCTTCGTTCTACCCAATGACAATTGGATTTTGAATGTATTGTCTATGGAATATCCTGGCTGACTATTCAGAATGACCGTATTCGGGATATTCTAGACTACCAGTATGTTAATATTCCCTATTATTGTTTTATGGGATATCCAGAATGGTCTTCTAAAGATAGAGAAGGGAAAGCGGGGCAGAAAGGAAGCATCACCTTGATACAAGACATTGGTAGAGTCTCTCCATAAGGCCAGTGCCAAAAAAAGGGACCAAACTGTTTCTACTCTTGCAATAAGTCGACTTAATTCAGATGAAGGTACAAGGGGTCACGAGATGACTTATTTCCCCAAATAAAAAATGTCTCTAAAATGCCTAACATATTGTAACAAATATGAGACTATTATACAAGCAAAGATAAAATTGTGCAGTGAATGCAGAAATTCCTTTCTTTCTTGTTGTTAAGGAAAATGAAGGCGTTTCATCAGAGTTTTATATGAAACAAAATGGGAGGAGATGCAACATTTGGTCACAGCATTTGCCTGAACAACAAAATAAAATGCCACAAAATAATAATTTTTAATTGCATGCAGCTCTTACTTTTAAGTATCATATATTTTTCAAATGACGTCTTGTATAAATCAAATGTGATGTTTAATGGGGATTATAAATTAGCCTGGGGGATGGCAAATTCCCATACATGAATTCTAGTGTATACTACATAAAAACAGATTTATGAGAAAGTTGGATTATTTTATTTAAAGTTAATACTACTTCTTTTCTCCTTAACACTTACATGCTGTGACAGAAACCCTGTCTGCCTTTGACTGCCTATGGTCCCCTGTGGTTTATCTTTATTCAACAGTTTATACAAAGTAACTTTTTAGCTTTAGGAAACCTTCAAAGTTTCTTCTCTAGGCATTAGGATCTCTGAAGCATCTGAGTCTGCGATAGGAGATATTTTAGCCATCTAAGATATGCCCTAGGTTTATACTCAACATTTTTTTTTTTTTACCTATAAAAGCACAGTCATAAAAAGGTCTAATTGGCCAGAAGTCTCTCCAGTGGCATGGTGTTTTATTAACTGGAGGAGACATCACAGACATTACACTGAAATAAATTTGACCTGACTTCTGCTAATGTTTTGTAAGAGTAGAATACCAGGCTGTGTAAGAATAATTTTCCGGGGTTTTTCTTCCCAGGAAACTAGGGTTGCTTTCCCTTTTTAGTTAAGAAATTTTCTGTGAATTAATTTTCTATTTCCTATGATAAGGATTTTTTTTCCGCAAACCTCACTCGTACCAAATAATGCATTGAAAAAATGTCAAGTATTAGGACAAAGGACCAGAGAAGTATCCACCTCCCATCTGGGCAGCATAAGTAATGACAGGGTCAAGACTGAAGTCCATGAATCCCTTCATTACCTCACTCTCCCACTTTCTTTTTCATTTTAAGGATGCCCTGAAATGTGAAGACTTCTTTTAATGCCTTATGAGAGTTACTGTGAGAAAGGTGATCAAAAGGACTCTACTGGCTTGGGTGCCCTTTATCTCCGAGGAAGGTGATGCACAGCATCTGGAGATGATGGAACGCATGATTAACATTACCACAGAGAATGATTAATATCTTCTTAAAGCACCTACTTCCAGATTATCCATCATTTCATTAGAGTGAAAAAAAAAGTTCTTTTTGAAAGGGGGTTGTGCCCCTGAACCATGAATAACTAACCCACCTCTTGACATGTTTACTAATTGAGTAGCAGAGTATGCTTAATATTATGTTGAACAAATGCTGCTTTCCCCCTCCGCCCCCCGCTTTTCCCAAGAAAAAAAAATAGAGAATGAATTTTGGACAGTAGTTTAATAAAGCAATTAAGCATTTTTTCATTTGAATTTAAAGTCTGTCTTTTAAGTATTAATCCTGGCTTCTGACAGAAAGTATTTTATTGTACATCTTCAAATGCCATCTATATTGTGCACAAGCCATTTTAAAATCAGATCTTCATTTGCTGTACGCATTTAGCATTTCAAAAATGCCATTTTTACCAAGTTCTCTAAAGGAACATGAAGCAGCATGCCACTTTTGCTGTGCAGTAGTGGGGGTTCATTGATTTATTTTCCTTTTAGATGTACTGCTTTTATTATGGTCTGGGCCCAATCCAGAAGGCAGTATTCATGAAAAGATCTCCTACCCATGCTAGTAGATTTTGGTATTTGCACTAAATCCATCAGGCGATTTAGGTTGAATCCAAAAGAAAATATTAAGCAAGCTGTTGAGAATGTGTAGGAAAAAGCAAGCAAAAACTATTCTTGTTTATAAGTGTCTTTATTCTTTCCTTTTTTGCTAATGGTGCTGCACAGCTCTAAAGTTCAGATCAATATAGTGCTACTTTAGTGTGTTGCTCACATATATAATATCTTCTTATGTTAATCCTATTTCCAGGGAGGTGTGACAGGCAGTGGGAATGCAGAATACTAACCTAGTGATTATTAATCATTGTCTTTCAGATCAATAATCTACAGGAACGTTTTCGTCACTTAAACTTTAACTGAAGTATCTAGGTATATTGATAGTGTGATGTGTTTAATGGCTTAACATAAGCCTCCTTCCCCCCCCCTCCCCAGCCCCCCCAGTGTCAACCTATCAAGTTGCAGATTTTATAGAGCCTTCTGGCAAAATAGGAGGGTGACACCGTAAAGGATTGAAGTTATCAGTTGATGCTCTAGGCCAGTATCTCTTCCTCATCCCTCTTCCATTGTTAGTTGCCAGCCATATCAGTTGTATTATAATGTACCCAGATTATTCTGGACAAAGACTGAATTGTAGATCGCCTCCTCTCGCTGAGCACATAAGGGATTTGCTATATTGCAACCCAGGAGAAATGTTTTGATCCCTAAAACCATGAGAAAGGAAAACCCTTTAGGCACCCAGGGGACTTTTGCAGATCTGATCAGCTCGCAACACCTAGCAAAAGAAAATGAAACAGTTTTTGAAGGCTCTCAGTATCCCTTGCCCTATTCCCAATGCTTAGGCAAGGCAAGTGGTGGGTATAGGGGGACACGATAGCTATGAAAGCTACTTCTGGCCTGCATGTTACCAGAGACAATGAACTTAAACACTTTCTCTCCCTTTTCCCCCAAAGATCATGCACTCGAGGTTCAGTTGTGCATGCATGAAAGTTCTATAAACACGACTTAAACAGCAGCCAAAAGAGACCTTTGCCAGCTCTGGCCTAGTTCCCCCCTTGTTGGGGCTTAGCACTCCCACTCAGTTGACTACTTGTCCTACTCTTTGCCCTCTCTGCTCTGCTGCAATCGTCCTGGATTTTTTCTCTATGCAACTGCTGTCCAAACCAGCTGCACCCACTACATCTTCAGCAGTGGACCGAGGAGGGTATTAATCATATTTTTGAGGAGGACACTCTGCTATTTATCTCCCTGACACCTCCAGCGTTTGGGAGCCCAGTGCTGCACACAGCCCATTGACTACTAATATTACACATTACCGTGCTCCATTGCCTCTCCCTGCCCTCTTCATTGAGTGGCTGTTCAACAGTGGAGTTGTGTTTGTTCAATCAGACATAATTTATACCTTTTTCCCCCCTTTCCTTCTGGAGAGCTCTTGTTAGTTTCAAGTTTAAACACGGCTTTTTCCAAATAATTCTAGTTCCAACATCACTGAGACTAAAGATGCTAAAATGGATCTCATTCCACACTGGCTCAGACTCAGTTTTAAATCACCAAAATAGAAGGTTTAAAAACAAAGCGTCAGGGGAGATCATCTCATGCTCGCTTTAAAGCATCCAAGTTTTATTGCATGTCTAAGAATATATATGCCTTCTATCTTTAAAGGGAATTTGTATAACAGCAGATAGTACTCTGGTGCCCTGGCTATTATCCAAAATTCAAAGTCTGTAATGGAGATCAATAATTCATCTAATTTCTACTAAGTTTTTCTTTTAATTATTTTTTGTAAAGAAATTTAAAGTGTTGATGTGAGTGTCTAGGGAGGAAATTTTATGGCACAACAATATGACTCATCATTCTTCCTGAAATTTGTACCCTGTTGGATTCATCAAACTGCATGGTGAGAGTAGCTGGCCTAAGAATGGCTTAATTTTACACTGTTTGGACAATTTAAAAGGCCTAGAGATTGTTATGTTTGACCAGACAGAGATGATCCATTGTGAGGAGCATTATTTGAGATGGGAAGGCCTGAAATCAAATCTATGTTCCTTTCCTTTTTAAATTAGGAAAATGTTCTGCTTTGACTTTTTCCTCTCTCTGCTGACCAGATTCTCAGCTAGTCTATACTGATATACCTCAGCTTACTTGAGTGGAGTTAGTGTGATTTATAGCAGTTAAGGGTCTAGCCCCTCTGCCAGAATAAACATCCTGTAGGGAGAGTGGGGTTGGACACAGTCTAATCTGGCACCCATCATCTTAGTACTCTGTATTTCAGTGCAGTTCCTGCCCTCTTCACTCCACTGAAACTGCTCTTTACAAGATCTCTTGTAACTTCTGGAAAGGCGAGTGGAGTGGAACCGGATGCGGTTCAGTGAGGAGAAATGCAAAGTGTTTCATTTGGGGAGAGGTAACCAGCAATATGAACATAGGTTAGGAGGACATGTCCTGGACAGCACAATGGCTGAAAGGGACCTCGGGGTTATGGCTGATCACAGGATGAACATGAGCTGCTAGTGCGACGCTGTAGTCAACAGAGCTAATAGCATACTGGGATGCATTAGCCAATGTGTCTTGAGCAGGGCTAAGAAAGTGATACTTCCTCTCTATTCAGCGCTGGTGAGACCCCAGCTGGAGGACTGTGTCCAGTTCTGGATGCCGCTTTTCAAAAAAAATGTGGAGTATCTTGAAAGGCCGCAAGAATGATTAAGGGCCTGGAGGACAAACAAACCTGATGAGGAAGGACTAAGGGAACTGGGACTGTTCAGTCTGAGAAAGAGAAGACTGAGGGGGGATTTGCTGGCCATTGGTATGTAAGGGGTGAATATCGGGAACAGGAAGAAAAACTATTCATGAGGGCACCACAGGGAAGGACAAGGAGCAATGGCCATAAACTGTTAGGGGGTGATTTCAGGTTGGATGTAAGGAAGAACTTCTTTACAGTAACAGTGACCAGAATCTGGACTAGACTTCCCAAGGAGGTGGTGCAGTCCCCAGCCTTGGAAGTCTTCAAGAGTAGACTGGACAGACACCTTGCTGGGATCATTTGATCTCCGCAGCTTTCCTGCCCAGAGCAGGGGGGTTAGACTCGATCTTTCAATGTCCCTTCCAGCCCTTAATTTCTATGTTTCTGTGATTCTTCAGGACCAAAACTCAAGGCATCACTGTTCCCATTTTCCTTGACATTTTGGCTGCTTCTGACAATGTTGTTTATTATCGTCCCCTTCTAAACTCAGTTTAATGACTGTCTTGGAACCATAACCCTGGTTTTCATCCTACCTTTCTGCATATTCTTTTAATGTCTTAAGGCTGTGCATCCTTTTCACTTCTCCTTCTCTTGTGGGAGTCCTTCAGGACTCCTTCATTCTCCATCTTTTCCATCTACATCCTTGCTGTAGATGACCCTCTCTGCTCACTCTGCTTCAGTTATTTTCCAGACATGGATAACTCCCAATTCTACCTCTCTACTGACTTGTGTGCAAGCATTTAATCCTAGGTCTCCATTGGTCTGTCTGACATCTTATTCCGGAGGTCTTGTCATCAAGTTAAATTAGCATGTTTGCACATGAAATTCAAACTGCGTGCCCCCATTTTTCCTGTCACTCAGTCCCGTAACCTAGGTGCAGTCCATCTTCTCCCTAGGCTGATGATTATCTGCCAGGATAATCCAGGCACCCTGGAGACACCAGCAGATCTTTTGAAGGGTGCCTTGAGGAGTGAGGGGATAAGTGCTGTGTTAGGAGATAAGCAGATGAAGTAAGCAGATAAGCACAGGCTCAGGTTTGTCCATAGCTGAATAATCCTCCATCACCACTGCTAGGCCCTTGTGCCAGGAAGTAAGCACAGTAATCTATAAATCAGTTTTTTGCAACTGGGTGCCACTCAATTCACACAAGTTATTAGGGCTGTGTGAAGATGTGGTCGCCGATTTGATTCAGAGGAGATTTGGCCTGATTCAGGGGCCAAATCTCCAAATCTGAATTGAATCGGGAGACCTATTAAAACCTCTGAATCAATTTGAAGCATCCGAATCGATTCAGAAAAAGATTCAGAGATTGGGATCGGCTGGGGAGAGGCAGGTACAGCTGGGCGGCTGCAGATTCTCCCACGGCTCCTCCAGTTGTACCTGCCTCTCCCCAGGTTGGGGGAGCCACAGAGGAATCCCCCATGACTGCCTTGCTCATCCCCAGCCTCCCGGCACTTTAAATTTAAAAAAATAATATTAAGCCCCGTACTCACCGGCTGCAGCAGTCACCTCCAGAGCTTGGCAGCACTCAGCCCCAGCAGCCCCAGCTGCCAGACAGCATGCAACGCCCTGCTGAGCTGCTCTGCACCTGTGCGGGTGCCAGGCAGGGGGGTAGGGGATGTGATCCCTGCTGCCACATGCTACAGGGGGAGGCCCTGCCATGAGCGCCCAGAGGCCCGGATCTCCGCTACTGCAGCCAGTGGGTGCGGGGCTTTTTTTTTGTTTTAAGTGCCAGGAGGCTGGGGCCAGGAAGGGGATGGGGCCACGCGGGACAGCCATGGCGGCTTCCTCTGCAGCTCTCCCCACCCAGGGAGAGGCAGGCACAGCTGGAGGAGCCACAGGAGAACCTGTAGCCGCCCAGCTGTGCCTGCCTCTCCCTGGCTGATCCGAATCTCCAAATCTCTTTGAATCAGCACCAAGTCTTTTGAAGCCGATTCAGCCAAATCAAATGGGGACAGTGAGTCGAATCACTGAATCGAATCACTGTCCTCCGAATCATCTGAATCCAAATTGAATGCCTGCCTATTCGCACAGGCCTAAAAATTATGCCTCGAGTCCAAAAAGGTTGAGACTTACTGGCCTAGGCCTTTCCATTCAGGCCAGGTGCAGACTTTGCTGCTTTCTCTTCCATATCACTTTTGAGTTCTTGACTTTTATCTCAGTCTGTCCCGGTAAAACTCTGTTCTAAGCTATCATGCTCTCCTGGCTTCTTCACCATCACTACTCCTACTTCCCTGGTGCTCTTTTTGTATGAGTTGCTAGCAGAGCTGTTCAGAACGTCTCCCTTCCCTGTTCTTCTAACAAGGCCACTCTCTTCTTGCAGTCCCTGCAGTGGTTCCTTTTTCATCACATGAGGTTCAAGCTTCCTATTCACACACTAAGGCCCATCACAACTCTATCCATCCCTATTTATATGTCTTTGTATTTTATCACATCTTCCTCCCTATTTCATGTGTCTGGTCTGTCAGCAATAATGGGGTCAATCACCCATTTGTCCACTTTTCTTACCAATATCTGCATTCTTTTCTTTCCAGGCCACCTGTTACCTAGAATGCCCTAAGTATGTGAGAGGCAAGGATTTCTTAGGGTGATATCTTTTGTTGGACCAACTATGTCGTTGAATAGAATTAGAAAAGCTTTTGAATGCAAGACATTTTCCCTCAGACTCTATAAAATGGTCTGTAAAGTCCCCACATGGAAATAACTGAACTATTTTTTGAAGAAACGTCCCCAAATGCTTCAGCCAAATATTCCAATACTGAGCAAAGAACCTTTCTGCCTAAATGATGAATTGGTAGAAAAGTTATAAGCAACTGAAATTAGAGTCTTGTAATGGAAAGCATTAGGCCACCTTAACTCTGGACATGGCTGCCAGTTGCAGTTCCCTGTTAAACATTTCTGCTTAACATTCATTTTTAAATTTTAGGGAACATTTTAATATCATTCCATGACAGTAAATCAAATCAAATGCTTCAGCACAGGTAGAAAGTGGAGGATAATTAGGGTAAATTGGAGGATAAAACTCAGGCTAGCTTGTGTGCTTTTCAATACGAATGATAATAGGGGCTTTGCCTAGTGGCTAAAGACCTTAATTGTATTCTCTGCTCTGTCACATATTTAGAGTCTGATTCCCCTCTTGTTGAAGTCAATGAAAATTTTGCCACTGACTTTACCAAGCGAGTGAGCTAGCCTCTCTGCACTTCAGCTTCCCCATATTTAAAATGAAGATAATAGTGGCTTCATAGGGCTGGTGTCTGCCTGAACTGATTAATGCTTATGAAGTCCAACGAGATGGTTTGACAGGGATGCAAAGAACTATTATAAATAAAAGCATCTCTAACAAAAAAAAATCAAGAAAGAAATCCCAGTACGTAAATAAAACCATGCCAGTAGTTGTAACCAAATTAAAGCTTAAGACTAGTACTACAGTTAGTAGTCTGGCATACATGAGAGCAAGATGAGCCCAGAGGTGACATTATCCCCAATTCTGCTGTCCTTGGGCTCTGACTCCTTTCAAACCTAGTACATCAACCAGAGGGAAATGGAATGTTTATGATATTACAATTATTTTGTAACGGGAAGTTTCTCATGCCACAGAGATGAAAGATCTCTCTACAATTGAAAACGTTCCTCTACACTTTGTTAAGAATCTGAAGGCTAATCAGTCCTTCTGTAGCTAAACATGTCACAGGTCAATAGCCTGAATGGTTGGCAGGAGAGCCAAGTTAGACAGGACAGGTGATCTTGTTAGTTCAGAAGCAAAGCTGCCATTGATTTAGCTGGAGAACAAAATTCTTGACTTCAAGATCTGCCTGGGCCTATGTGAATTTCAGATTTCCATGCTAACTAAGAGCTGATTGAACAAATCAGCTTGTCTATTGCATCCTACCATTTCAGTTAGATCCTTTAGTCATGTGTTGTCTATGCAGAGCTGTAGATGCTAAAGGGACAATGGTAATTACACCAGGGATGAATTTGGCCAGTTATGTTTTTTTAACTAGGGGGGAGGGTTGCTAGATACAAGCTTGTCTGTACAATGAAGTTCAGCTCATTTGATTTGAAAAGGCATTGAATTATTATAGTTAAACCAGTGTGCAATGCTTAATGTATAATCTTACTATGGTGTAAGAGTGACTTATTTATGTTTTAGCTAAGTAGTTTTCAATATGGAGGATCAACGGTTGCCTACCTTTCATCCTTTCTGGACTTGAGGCATATCCAACTTTTGTGAACTGATTGGCACCCCATTTCAAAAACTAATTTATATATCACAACTTAGAAATCTCTAGAAGGCACCCAAGGATGTGCTGGCCCCTGGTTGAGAATCACTGATTTAGCTAAACCCATTCCTAATTCACTTAAGCTAGGCCACTTTTAGACTACTTTTAGACTGTAATAAGTATGCCCATGCAGTCTTTTGCACTGGTGTCACTATGAGTTTCAATTTACATTTTTGTATTGTACAAATGCAACTTTCTCAGGTAGATAAATCCAGTGTTTAAACTATCAGGGTAAAAGCGACTATGAAGCAGGAGATAATCCTTGAGAAATGCCAAGTTGTCTTCTCCAATTTATCTCTTCACATATCAGGGTCTCCAAATAAGACAGCAAGAGAAAAAAATGTTTATGTGTTTTGGTGGTGGGTGGTGGGGGGGGGGGGGGGGGGGGTTGGTTGCTGCTGTCACTTCTTTTTATTAGCTTGGTACTAAAACACATGTAGTGGTGTTATGTCTAAATATTTTTCACACCTAAGGAGTGCTTGAAATTTCCCATCTCCCAAAGCTGGGAAGGCATTCAGTGAACTGCTCCTATATTCCAGGCAGATCCTTTTACCACAAAACCATTCTTCCTCCTTGAAGGACACGTAAGGGTTGGGGGGACAGGCAGGGATGGGGTGAGAGAGAAGTCACACCCTGCCCCTTTTTATCATCACCTTATATGATACTTCTCTCAGGACCCTGGCGAAGGGACCCAGCTGGGTAAAAGCCATGACAGTGGTTGGAGCGTGTAGCCACGTGATTAGCATCAACCTAACAGAAACTGAAGATAGGACTAGTAAAACTAATAGAAATCTCCCATTACATCTTGTAGCTAAGATATCTGTTGATGTCACTTGCTGAGGAAATGAACCTTCAGCTGGAAGTTCTTTCCAACGAATGAATTTTATGTCTGGGAGGACAGAGGTGAGATTAAGCAGTAAACTAACTTGTATGATATCCGCTTCGGATTTGATGCCGTTTCTGTGCTGATTTATGCTTTCCCCGTTCACAGCTTTGGCACGACACTGTCTGCTGGGCTCTGGGAACATGTGGAAAGATCTAGGTGTAAGGCGAGGAGGATTTTGGATAATGTTATTTTAATAAACGTTTGGTCCAGAGCTATTACTCAGTTGGTTGAAAATAACAATTTTGCCGGTGGTGGTAACCACAGGTACTATTCCCAGAGCAGACCCGAGTAACTTGGATTGTTGGCTTTTTGTCTTTAAAAAACAAGAGAGGCTTTACTAACCTCATTTTGTAAAGCACTTAAGTGCATATTTAAATTTATCTCATGCATGCCACGTGCTTAAGCATGTGCTCAAAGGCAAAGGCCCTGCAAACATGATTAACTTAAATCGGACCCTAAGAGAGTATGCGCTTGAGATAATAAGAAAGACCCTGCAGAAATAGCTGTTGATAAAGACTGGGTAAGGTAAAACTTGAAAAAAGTGAAGATACATAAATGGGGAAAAAGTGCTAAACATAAGAAAATACATAAATGAGGAAATGAAGATACATACATGAGAAAAAAGCCCTAATATCTAATATAAACTAGAACTCGATCAGTGTTACTCCTGGTAAAACTGCCAGAGTAGTAACATAGTGATGGGAAATGTCTATAGTTGGGATACAACATCCTTTCTGAACACCTAAGTGATAAAGATGTGAATAAAGTAGAGGCACTGAGTAGAAAAGGGGAGGAAAAAATCAGAAAGTTGTAAAGAGTGATTTATGAGAAATACTGGAAACTACTAACTATTTAATGTCAATAGGCAAACCAGGTCCCAAGAGGAGAGGCTAAAAAAGCTAGGACCCTTCATCTTGGAAAGGAGAAGGCTGAGGGGATATGATGGAGGTCTATATCATCACAAAGTGAACAGGGAACCCTTCTTCACCAAACCCTGGAATACTAGAACTAGAGAGCACCCACTGAAATTAAGAGGAGACAGGTTTGAAACTAAGAAGATATAGAGTACATAGTTAACTTGTGAAACTCATTGCTTTTTTTTATATAGTACATAGTTAACTTGTGGAACTCATTGCCACAGGAGGTTATAGAAGCAGACAGCATAGACAGGTTCAAAAAGAGACTTGATCGATTGCTATTAATGGATCTATCCTTGAAGAATTTAATAGAACAATCTAGGATGTATTCTCTGGCATCTCTACCCCAATGATAACGAGTGCCAGGGAAGGGAATGAATAGGGGAATCGATCACTCTGCATATGTTCTCAATGCTCTCCCTCAACAAGCATTCACTCCTGCCACTGCCAGAAATGGGAGACCGGGCTTAGATGGACCATTGGTTGGACCCAGGATGGCACTTCTTACGCTCTTATGAGACACGTCAGCTAATATTTGAAGGTTGTAGATACGCATTATAAAGAATTATTTAGGGTGTCATAATGTGGAGCAGTAGGATGACATTAAGAAAGGGAGAATTAAGATTCAATAAAAGGAAACCCTTCTGGATAGTGACATCTATGATATTTCAAGCATCTGCTCTAAGGAAGGAGAGGAAGCTCCATGGCTTAGCTCATTTACAACTTGCTTGGATAAAGCAGTGGAGGGTATACTGTAGGCAGCAATGCTGTATTGGCAAGGGGCTGGAATAGGTGATGTCATCTGCCTCCTCCATCTCTGATATTTCTCCTTCAGGGGTGCTAGGAACCAGTATATGAATCAATAGCTTTCTTTTCACTAACATCTTATTTTAAATGTTGGTAGCACCTTTCAAGCAGTGAGAAATCCCAAGGCCCCCCCCCCCCCCCCCTTTAGCTGCAGGTAATATCCTGATGTGTCCCTGTATGGTGTTGGCAGGTACTGTATATATTAGCACATTTTGACAGGCTTCTACAGCATCTCTGACTCAATCAAGTTCTGCTAAATCTAATCAAAAAATTACCATTAACTTTTAAAAAATAATGAAAACAACAGCTTGAACAATAAGGAGAGAGTGATACCCGCCTTTCTGTCTTATGGTTCCAGGAAGGAGCTCATTTTCTTATCAGTCTGTATATCACAGTAGTGTCCATTTTTCCTCACAATACTCCTGTGGGGCAGTGAAGTATTATCCCCATTTTACAGATAGGGAACTGAGGACCAGATTGTTTTTAATATTCAAAAAAATGGCAAGCAGCCCCCAGTGTCACATCACTTGTAGCTCAGTTTTGTATACTTTGGGCCTGAGTTTCCAAGATGTTTAATTCCCACTGATCTCAACCAGTGTTGTTGGTCATGAGTAGTTTTGAAATGATGGCTAGGCATCCAGAATTTAATGGACAAAAAAAATCACAAGGCACTTTGGAAAACTTTGGCAAAGGTCAGCTGGCAAGTATGAAGTAGATTGGGAAGTTGAAACCCAATCTTCAGAGTCACAAGCTAAAACAGACTCCCTTTCTAGGAACCCAGATGACGTTATCTATGGGACTGCCTATATCATGCAATAAAGGCAATGAAATGCAAATATGTCCAATCAATCCCAAAGATAAAGTAAATGACCCGTAAGCAATGCTCACCACAGTGGGTGCATCTACATGTGAAATTGTTGTGGCGCAATAAACTTCGGCACGGTTTGCTTTGGGAGTTTATTGCTCTTGGGCACAGCATTTACACGTGTGCCTGAGACCACAGCCCTCAGGAGGGTCAGCCTGCCAGCCTGGGGCTGCTCCTCCCTGGTTCAGCATGCTGCAGAGGGGCTGGCTGGGGCACAAGGGTGCTACAGGGCAGGGCTAGCCGGTAGGCAGCCCCGACTCTGTAGCACCCTCATGACCCAGCCAGCCCTGGTCACCATCTACATGTGCTTCTGAGTGCACATAAGTACTCCAGTAGGATAGTACTTGTGTTGGACAGTACTATCCTATGGCAGAGGAGTTAATTAATTTACTATGGGCCTAATAGTAGGTGCATCTACATGTGTGCTTTACTGTGGAGTTGCCCAATTAGCTCCACGGTATAGCATCACCATCTGCACATATGGCACTGAGTCACAAAAGGCAGTGAGGAAGGAAAGGACTCGCCCACTTTTTGAGTTAACGGGTTGCCAAGGGCTAGAGCAAGGGGTCGCAGAATCACACGTATGCACCTAAATCCATTTATGCACCTAAATGGTAGAACAAAATCTGCCCAATAGTGTAGACTGCCAATAAGTCAGTGATTTCTAAATCCTAATTGGGATGATTGAGTTGCTAGCTGGCATGATCCTTCCCCTCTCTTTTCTCCTTCTCTCTCATTTAAAAAAAGAAAAAGGCAGGGAGACATTTCAAGTGTGACACCAAGATTAATGCAGCTTTGTTACAAGGGTCCACATCCAAGTCAGAAAAACATCAAGTCCTGGTTCTGATAGTACTGGCAGCATTTTATTCCCCCTTGCTGCACATGTAGAATTATCCAAACAACAGCCCAAAAGGCATTTACGCTCAATGCTGCTTAGTTAATGTTACTGTGCAAAGTTTTCATTTCCTGAGTTTTGGGCACAGCAGTCTGCAACCTAATGTTTTCTGTACTTGAGATGTTTTTCTTGTTGCCATTTGTTTGCCTTCTAGGCCTGATCCAACACCCATTGAAGCAAGTCTGCTGATGACTTAAATGGCTGTTGAATAAGGAGCCTATTTAGCGTACTTGTGCATGTGTGACTAAATGCGTTGCGTATACACACATTGTAAAGTCACACGTATGTATGTGCCTATGCTGTTTACATGTATAAATGTTATGCTGCATGGTTTTTTTTATTATCGTGCCTTGTAATCCCACCATCATTCAAAGTCTTACCAAAT
>NW_005842148.1:874082-895112 GCF_000455745.1 Alligator sinensis | reverse complement strand
TATATATATATATATATATATATATATATATATGTGTGTGTGTGATATATGGGCTTTTTGGATTGCTTAGAAATTCTCATCCAAAACCTGGAGTTATCCAAATTCGTACTATATATATAGTTATATATATACACACACACACACACACACACACACACATATATATATATGCACTGCAGATATAGATATATTAATGTTTGAAGCTGGGCGCCACTCAATTCACAGAAGTTATGAAAGGGGTGCCTTGTGTCCCAAAAGGTTGAGGGCCACTGCTCTAAAGTGTCTGCTCCTGCCACTGTTGGAGATTAGATACTCCACTAAATCGACCTTTGTCCTGACCCAGTATAGCACCTATTATGTTCTTGTGTACTGAAGGTAGAATCAGAGGCAAAGAGACAGGGTTACTGAGGGAACAATATGAGGTGCTTTAGGCAATATTGCAAAAACTGGTTCTAAAACTTTACAGGATGCCTTTTGCTTGTGGCTTTTTAGGTGCTTTAAAATGACAATGCTCAGCAATATCAAACATCAGCTACAGCAAATAATATGCCCTAGAAGCTGACAGAAGTGAAATGTAGTTGGAAAGAGGAAAAGTTATGCAAACCAAAAGTACAGTGAGTTATACAGTAGGTAGTAAAATCTACATTTTGTTTCACCAGGGAGAAATAAGGTGGAGTTCTTAAGTGCTTGAGTCATTATTCTGATCTGCTGGGAGAGGGATGCACATTTCACCATGATGCCACGTCTACTGAGCTAAAGGACAATCTGAGTTTGCTTTGACTTATTTAGTGCATCCGACAGAGCTGGTTTATGTCAGCCAAAGCAATTTTCCCAACTGCTTTAATGATGCTTGCTCTTTGGCAGCATCCGCATGACCACTTTTAAAGATGTACTAATAATGAATGAAGTCATTTTTGAGTAGTGCCTTCTGACCAGATAGCAGGGAATGAACTTTAACACTTCCCCCTAAAACATTGAAATAAGTGACAAGGCTGGGAAAGGGGCTCAACTCAGACAGTTTCAGTGCTGGCCTCTGATATCAGGTTGCAGTAATATATGCCAGGTAAAAGGGAGGGTTTTCTATGCAACCCTGTCATCAATCTATCAAGCCAGTAACTGGCAGAGAAGAAAGAGATTATCAAATGAGTCTGTGATACCTGAGAAGCTTATTGTCTTGGACACTGAGAGAGAATAAGGGGATGCCAATTGCTTTAAGGATGCTTTGTACTTCTACAGCACTTTCTCTGTGAAGATGACAGTACCCAATCATGCTATTCTTAGGAATTAAAAAGGATCGTTGCCTTAAGTGAAAATGGAGGCTAGATGATTTGTCCAAGGTCATACAAGAAGTCACTGGCAAAAGGGGGAAAAATAGAGTTCAAATCCTTTGAATCCCAGAAAGTACTGGCATTTCTCCCTGCCAGAGAGCAGAAGATAAAAGATTGGTATATTAATGCCAGAAAATGCTTTACATGGTGTCAATATGATACAAGTTGGAGGCAGCAAGCTAAGCCATATGCTGCCTTTAGTAAGCACTACCAGAGATATAGTTTTGCTACTAAGTTGGAAAGGCTTGACCCTTTATAGGAGTACTATGATGCGAGACCTATAGGTGGCTTCCAGTAGCATAAATTCTCTGTTGATCCCATTCAGCACTCACCTTTTCATCCTGGTGGTCCTACTTTGCCCTCCTTTAGTTGTCTCTAAAGTCTTTGTTCAGAGCCCAGCTGTGCTCCTCCAGATGTTGCCAGCAGCACTTTTTGTCTGGCAAGATGGGCCTTTGGGGACCGCTTGCCCTCCCTCTCCAGATGGGCACCTGCTCCATTCCATCTCCCGTAGCTAAGGTGAGGGTCAGACTCCTTCCTCCTGTAGTCCAACAGCTGAACAACCAATAGGCTACTAATAAAGGGAAGGAGGGTGGAAACTTCTCTGAAGTCTATGCTCTATGCAAAGCGGTGGCTTTCAATTAATCTGTAGTTTCCGCTGTTTCCTCCCCAGTCTGTGTTTGAAGTTGAGAGGGAAAGGTCTCTCGGTCTCCCAATATAAGCACATTTATTTCAGTAATTGCCTCCTTGACTCACTTCAGGTTGGGCTACTTGTCTAACCGAGGGCAGAATTTAGCCTGGTATAATGTGAACTGAGCAAAACTGGGGTCAGACAAAAAGTACAGCTCTTTGCTACCTGTTCCTACAGATAGCACTGCTGGACAGGAAGGATTTAGATAGCTGCTAGTGTGTTCAGGTATGAGTACCTACCTGCCGCATAGCTAGTCTGGGGACCCAACTAGTAAATAAAAGCTCAGTACATCTCTAGAGCTTTCCTATTTATTACCAGTATAGTGGGAATGCCTGCACCCAGGTATGAGCAAGGATCACTTGGTATTAGCCTCCATATGCTGAATCACAGGGAAACATGCTGTATGAGTGGAGCAATGCAGTGCCCTTCTGGGCTTATGTACACACAAACGAGTGGCCCAGGTTTTAGCTTGTCCAAAGCCCACTTACTTCATTTACTTCCAAGGGTTTTGGGTCCAGCCTGTATTGTGCTCAAGTGGCATAGCAGTCTAGTGTGGACACAAAGCTATCGTTTCAGATCATTGTCAACCATTATTTTATTTAATTTGCATGTATTTTTTCTGGCATTTCACTGTTTGTACAAGCTTAGGAGATTTGATGACTGTTCTGTACAATCCAACCGTCTAAAATTTATCATCATAAGGTTATCGGGTCAAACTATCTTCTGTTACTTATGCTGTGTGGAAGTGAAGTGGTAGAGCCAACAGGAGGATTTGTACCAGTCTGGGGAAGATTGGGCTTAATGCTGGGTTTATAACTTACTTATTATGTATTAATTTTTAAAAGACCTTGAATATTTAAGTAACGGCAATTTTTGGATGATTTAAGTCCATCGTAATGTTTTCACTAGGCATCCAAGAGGGCAAGGAGTGCTTTTTATATGATTTGTCTACAATACCTTTACTGTTAGGTAGAGAGCAACTAGAAATGGTCAATGATTGTAATTGTGGTGGCAGGGTTGGAGTATTTTGAATATGTTTCATTTATTTTAAATGACTGTAATTATTTTTCAAAGTTAGTAGTTTTGTCCAGAAAGCCATTTTTCATCAAAAAAACATTTTTTGGATAACTGGATATCAAGTAGGAACAATGAGCATGTTCCTAACTAGTGAGCTGCTTCTGCAGGAGTAGTTCAGTCTCCAGGCCTGTTTGGTCCTTGAAGTTTTAGCTGAATCAACCAAAAAGCGAGGACCAATTAGGGTATGCATAAATATACCACCTCTGAGCTGCCTAGGAAATAACTTTCCAAGAAATAAGCTTTGCTTCCTCCTGCACTGTATGTACCCAAGCTTGCAAATTAAGCCTCTGACACACGTTAAAGTTAAGACATGATGGGATCTGGTGCAGGATCCCAACAATCATGCTTCCTCTCATGCCACACATGCATCAGATCCCCTTGCGCTGTATTATCGGTGCTGGTATCAGGCTCCCCCTACACCAGCAAGTAGCAAGCTTGGCTCCCAGCGGGGGGAGCATACCAGCAGCTGGGGGCTGCGATCAGCTGAGGGGCTTCCCAGCCTCTGGAGCACATGGGAGTCTTGAAAGGTTCCTATGTGCTCTAGAGGCACTGGCCACAAGTTCAATTAAAAGCATAATAAGAACCAGCCATACGCATATTTTGTGTAATAACTTTGTGGCTTATTTCTGGTTTTATCACACCATTCATTAATTGCTTGAGTGTGTGGCCAGGTCGCTCATTAAGACACGATTAACTAGTTAATCGAGTCCTAAATATAACATCTGTCAGGTGTATGCACTCCAGTACTGCTCTTAGGTCTTAGTCTCAGAAGAACCTGAGTGCAGTGCTGGGTTTTGTTTTTGGGGTTGCCCTAAGGCATCAACACTGCCTAATTGGTGGGCTTGAGGACACAGGGAACAGCAGGCTGTGAGCTGTAGGGCTGTGAGAAGCTTCGGTCCACTTTCAGGTTCACCGACGAGCACATGGAGGGCCTCCCGCACTCCTGTGGGACGCTTCGTGTGTCTCAGCATCGCAGCGATCACGAGCCATGCCTGCTACCTCGAGGTATGTAGAAAAAACTTTTAAAGCTGTGTCTATGTCCGAATCGCTGATTCTCCGAATCGGCATCAAATCTTTAGATTCGGATTCGGCCGAATCAAATGACGGACAGTGATCCAAATCAACGAATTGAATCTCTGTCCCTGATTCAAGTCAAATCCAAATGGAACAGGGCCCATTTCGTGCACCTCTAGTACGTGGGCTAATTTCTCAGTGGTGTTCCCAGACATGGAGGAAGCAGAGACCTTATCTTGGAAACAATCATCATGTGGATACCTATCAGCCAATTACTGGAATGAAACCAGTAATCCTGTGTCACAAATATTAACAAACATCATTAACAGTGGCGACTTTGATTCTCTGTACCAAATGTGAGATTTCAGGGGGTCTCAATGATGGCGAACTAATGTCCTAGCATAAATCCTTTCAATGGGAAGTTCTGATCCTTATTTTATAGGAGCCATGCCTTAGAGAGAGGGAGGAAAGGGAAACAGATTTTATTTTGATAATTGGGTTTTTAAAAGTTAGCCTGTTAAAACTTTTTTTCTGAATTATTTAGCATGAACAAAAACTCTGCAACTTTGATTTGTAGGTGAAACTATTATTCTGTGCTGCCTCCCCCCTGGCAGGATCAAACTGTCAGGGTTCTCATCTCCCCAAGGGATCGATAACCTCTTGCAACAGTTCCTATAGAAAATGAAATAGCAGTAGAAAGAGAAAGCAATTGTTCTAAATAGTACAGATATGTAGCTTTAACTGGTTTTGTTTTCTTGGTGGACTTTGTGATATATTTTGCTGCTGTTCAAAGACTATGGCTTCTTTACTATCTTGTGAAAAAATGAACTACACAACACCTGTGCTTGACCTGAGCCAGGCTTCCTGCTGGCATAAATTGTTGTGAGTGAAACAGTGCTGATTTACACCAGCTGAGCTTTTGGCCAAGGATTTGATAGCATGGTGTGCTACTGTGCAATGGCTTCATGCTAGGCCTGGAGAAGATGAAAGTCAAGCTGGTACTGTAGAAAGCAATAAGGATTGAGGCCAAGGCAAAAGGATGCATCAGAGCTTAAGGTATCAGCTTAGGAGACCCCAGTCCAGTACTCTGTTCAGACACACAACGCCTGTGTCCATGGATAAATCCTTTGAGAATGTCCCACCCCATCACATCCCCACCCACTCACTTCTCTCGCCTAGCACCAAGCCCCGAAAAGTGGCCGTGAAGCCACTCCAGAAATATTTCCTGTGACTGCACTGGAGTATACTGGAGACAAAGGTCTCAAGAGCAGCTTCCTGGGCAGCCCCACAGCAGTGATTTTACCACTGTAGTTCTGGGTTGGTGCATGTGAGCACAAGTGGGGACGCCAAGTGTGCTCAAGAAGTGTCCCTCCACAAGAGTGCCAGGGGCACAGTGTGGACATGCTTTAGTTCCCTGTGAGACATAGAGGAAGTATCCTTCTGTTCTTTAACATGGTATGGGGAGGATACATCCATTGCGAGTTATGAGGTGCTGCCACGTGCATCACCCTGCTTTTTTTTTTTTTGGTGTGGGTTTTTTTGACCCCCGAATTTCCAGGGGTCACCCCCCCCCCACCGTGCTGCAAAGCAGCAGTGCAGGGAATGCCTGCCCGTGCAATGCGTGGCGCCGCTGCAACATCACATACTGTATGTCCATGCTCATCTGGAGGCGGCACCCTGGTTTTGGGGGTTTTTTATTTGCTTTCTCCCCAAAGTGGTCATTTCCCTCGCCCTTTACAGTTTCCTAAACATCCCAGGTTTGCTGCATGCTTGTCACTTGCTGACCTAACTTCGCTCTCTCAGTCCAGCTATTGCCATTGCTTCCCTTTCTGTATGCAACAGGTGGTAGGAAGTGAGTAGACAGATCAAGTGACAAAACATCTCTGACCAGGGCTTGGTTCCCTGCTCTGGTTGATATGTCAGAGAGAGGAAGTCTACTGGGGAGCAGCCCAGAGGACTGTCCCAAATCTTCATTGGCATCTGCAACATGAGACAGATGTCAGCGAAGGGCAGGAAGTCGGGGAGGCAAGCGCACGCTGAAGGGAAGATTGGGAAAATAAAAAAGGATTCCATTAAGCCGAGGGAAATGCAGACCCGTGAGGAGGGGACAAAAAGAGGTTGCTCACAGTCCTAACTCATGTAAGATTGGACATTACTGAAACACATAATAAGGGGAAATGAGAGACCTGCATAAAATCATAGGGTCTGAGGGCACAGCTAGCTCTACACCTTGAGTCTATTTGAGCCTCTGTTCCCGGTATCAGGTGGGTGGAATTGGGAAAATCTGTAAGTTCTTGCAATAAATGAAAATATTTGGAGAAAATTTATTACATTTTTTTCTCCTTATTTCAAGGAGGTATGAGTTACTCCATGCATCCAGCTAAAGCTGGCTTACTAATAACACGCATTCCAAAGGGGTTGAGTATGTTTCCAATTTAGAGCTGTAAATTAGATTTTATCCCCAAGTTGGCCGCTATAAAAGATGTTTGTGGGACACACCTGCATAAAGGTCCTTCTCTAGTTCTGGCTCTACCTTAATTTTTTGTGACCTTAGGCTGTGCTGGATAGAACAAGGACGAACAAATTTTACCTGTAAGGTCCCAGCTACATTCCACAAAGGAAAGAGAAGTATATTATGTAGCATTTAAAATGGTGGGGTTTTACCTCAATGTACTGTACTAATTGATCTGATATTCAAACAGTGGCAAGCACCAGTGGTTCTTTGCAGATTTAAAGGATGATAATTTTAACTGCTTAAGTGTCTTTGCTTAAGATGTATATTTTGCTCCACCCTGAAATGGGATCTCTGAGGATTTGGATAAAAGGATGCAATCCATTTAGTTAGTTATTTATACTACACTCATCACCATGGTATCAGAATGCCTCTAAGATTGCCATTTCATTGTAGCTTCTATATGAGTCTGTATATTCTTGGCTATATTCTGTAGGAATCTGTATATTCTCGGTATATTCTGTATGAATCTGTATATTCTCGGTTAAATTCTTGTTTTGCTAAATTCTTCCAACCATAGCCAGTCACAGAACTAGCATCACCTTACCTGCTGGAGAAGCTGTGCACCAGGAAATCTGGTTTTCTTCCGTCATCCTTGATGGGAAGGTATGTTGGTCAGAAGCTCTGAGTAAACTAGACTGCATTCAGCTACAATGATATCAGTGACCCCTTGATTTGGGGCAGTCCTTGAACACCTTTAGAGCCTTTCTGCAACTCTAGTAGAGGTTGCAGGTAGCTGCTTCCCATTTATATGACTAGCTGCGTGTCCCCGTACATGTATTTCTTGGACGAATACAGAAAGGGGATGCTTATGTGATAGTCACCTTCATAGTACCCCACTGCGAACCAAAGATCTCCCAAACCAGAAGAATGACTTTGTATAATTTGAGCTAAAGAGTCAAAGATCAATGACTGCGCGCTGTAACAACTTGCTCCTTCTGTGTACCTCGCACAGAAGGGGACCTGTGACAAAGCCTCATCAGTGAGTTACACGTCCATCTGATAGACCGATTTCACAGACATGCCCAAGCAATTTCTTTGACATGGGATACTAGACATAAGACCTGCTGTGTGAGCATGTTTCCCTCTAGTAGCCGGTAGCCAATATCAGATCTACAATGTAATGATATTACATAATAATACTACAGTCGCGGAAGATTCTCATATATCTCAAGTGGTAGAGACCTGTGCTTTGAAGAAGGTGAGCCTGAGCTAGCCTCCATGATGATGTTCCTCCCACGGTGCAAGACATATCAGATATCCATTAGTCACGTATGCATTACAGTATCGTGACTACAAAATAAAGTTTGCAAGAATTGCTTTGGATTTCAGATGGCAGAGGGTGAAGGGAGAGCATTTTTTTTCATGGACCAGCTGATTGTAAGAACTGTAAGGCTTGATAGCTTATTAAAAATCTCTTCGGCATGGATCGGCACTCCGAATTTCAGAGCTTTGACTCAGTAGATAATTCCAATGAACTGTGGATGGACCCAAATGTTTTACATACAGGCAAGTTGAAAAGAAGAAGCACCAAATAAATAAAGGGCACCAAATATTTCCTAACACTTAATATATGAATCGGAGGCCAAGCTGTGACTGGGTGTTGTGTTGATGTTGGGGGGAAGGTGTTTTGGTCACAATCTCTATCTTGGTAGATAGCAGGGAGCAAGCCCTTCAATCGCTTGAAGCCAGGGTGAGATGGACTGTGGATTTCTCCACACCGGATATCTGATATTCATTAGGCACGTATCGCGGTGAACTGAGTACATCTGCAGGAGTCTGTTGGACAACCCCACATCCCTGGAGTAGTGCAGCACCATCTAGCCCTTTACTAGATGGCCTGTGCCTATAAGACACCATCTATCCTTCTACGGACATGTTTTTGCTTCGTGGGGAGGAGGGCTTCATTTTTAAAGATGGGTTTCAGCTACATGCCTCCTATTGTCTTGAATGGGAGTCACACTGCTGAAAGCCTCCTTGCAGCTATGGTCTCCCCTGATGTGTGCACATAACTCCTTGCATAAGTGCTAAAGGGAAAATTATGCCCCCCTGTCAAGGAGCAACCCACCTCCCCAGGCCTCATTGGCCTTGTATATTTAAATCTGAGCAATAATCATTTTTATGGCAAGTTAGCAAGATTTATACTATAAATATTACATTACAAGGTTCAGACACGGTACTATTTTCGAACATATCCACACTTTGCTGCAGATCAGCGTGTCACTTAAATATTTCCTTTGAAGAATACATTTTTGAAACACATCATAAAAATTCCAGCACTGAGATTTCCCGGTTTGCTCCATCACCGTGTGTGTGTCAAAATGTCTTTATTAAAATAAGATATTAAAAAGTTATAGATAGGTTTGACTTTGGGGGCTTTGCTTGGGCTTCAGAAAAGAGGTAGTGTAGGTTTAATTGAAGGAGACAATGTTGTCAGTATATGTGTTCCTACAGTTATAAAGCCCAGCAGTATAGTATTCATCAAGTCTGATTCCACCTGACACTTGACTGAAAGCATTTTGCACTAATTTGCTTTGTGCTTGTCTGGTAAATCTAAAAAGAATGAGTGAAGGGGTGATAGGTGGCCATTAAACAGAATAAACAGCCCCTGGCAAGTGAATGAGTTTTACAGACTTGTTGCTTTTGGGGGTGGGGAAGGAGGTGGAAGGGGAGAAGATTATAGGTCTTTGAATCAGCATGTGGCTGCCTCTATCACTCTGTAATCACAACTGTTTTCTTTGGCCCGGAGACCCCAGCGCACCTCCAGAGAGGCTACTACGGTGAAGAAGGAAGCCCTGCCCCCAAACCTCCGCAGGAGACCCCTCTAGACATATGATTCATATTCTGAGTGTGATAGAGGCCTAAATGGCAATTATTTTATCATATAAACACCGGCGAGATAGATTTCAGTCTGGAGCTGATTGCTTTCTTCGGATAATCCTTTTCAAATATTTCCCAGCATAAAATATAACAGCTTTAGGGTGTTTTCAGGTCCCCACTTATGGTTCAATTTATGGTAAAAACCTTGGGACTGTTGTCATCTTTGTCTAACTTCGCTGATAGCAGGCAGGAAATAGCTGTGTAAAGGCAGGAGGGGGTAAATAGCTCACTCTGTGGTCTGTAATTGGTTCATATTTTTGGACTGTGAAGAATAGAAAAGAAGACAGAGGAGGGCTGGAAGGCAGCCTAATAAGGAACACATGGGCATCTGAAAACTAAACACAGCTGGACCAAGAACTACATTCAAACGCCCCACTCCATGCTTTCAGACTTCTTCGCATTGTTGTTGTTATTAGTGAAGAATATATAGCACCGGATTTCTGAAGGGAGGATGTGAACTTTGTTGCGATTAAAGGCTAAATATCATGACGACCGAGAAATGAAAACAAAAACTTCCTTTTTTTCCAATTTATTTATTTATTTGCTCAGTTGCTCGCTTTGGCCTCTCTTTTCTCAGCAAGTTCACTGCTGCAGGACAGAGTCAGCCAAAAACTTCAGGGTTTCATTCTCCAGAAAATGACATTCGGCGGAGTGGTTTTTTTCTTTTCTTTTTATGTGCAAATGGAGGGAGAGGGTCGTAGATGGAGCTAGGACGTAACGGGCCTGAAAGGAGGGGATACGGTGATTTGTACTCAAAAAGAGAGAGCCCATAAACAGATGTGTGGAGCTATAGCTGTTGCCTCTACCATGCCTTCATGGAGTTGGCTTTGCTGGGGCATGAGAGCTGTTTCGGCGCTCACAGATGCCTCCTCCTGACTACTCGGCTTTCTTTTGGCTACCTCCAACAGACAACTGCTAAGGGAAAAAGGCTCACACGGTACACTTCTTCCACTTGGTACCTTTAATGGGGGCAGTCATAACTTAAACCTAATTAAAATAATCTTTCATATGGAGCAGCATCATGAAGTAATGATTCTAGTCTCTCCCTTCTTTTGCCTATGTAAGCCTTTTTTTTTCTTAAATTAAAAAGCGCTGCTGATTCCAGTATTTTATGCACTTGGCTATTTACATGTTAGAAAACATCCCAGAGATCCCCGACCGCAGGTTTGCCATTAGCATTGATTGTGTCCAGCCAGATCCATTCCACTTCAGAAAGGCAGCGTCCAGCACTTTTTAAGCCAAATGTTATGCACCGCAGACAGAACAAACAAGAGTGACTTTCATCCTTCAAACACTGAAGCAGCCTTGCAAAGCCCAACATGAAAGGGCTTCCCTTGCTCTCTTGTCCATGTAGGCCTGGAAATGGAGCTGAAATGGCTAACAACATTGGTAATAATAGGGGCCTGCCTGGCATCAAGAGGTGAGCTGAAGAACTTCAAAAGCTGGCTTGAGCAATGGCTGCAGGAGCATTTGCACGGGGATTCAGGCTCCGACTTTTATTCTTTTCCCTTTGAAGAGCTGACAATTGGGCGGGGGGTGGAAATCAAGCATTTTTGACATGAACTCTGCCACAGAAAATTGAGAGAGAGAGAGAGAGATGAAAAGGCATATTTCCTGATTGTACCAGCATTTTTATATATAGATAGATATAGATATAGATATAGATATATGTCTATAAACAAGGGAAGAGCCAGCACTATAATCATTGATCCTGCAAAGGTTCTTCAGTGCTATCAGTAACAAAGTGAACCTGAAGCCTGGGCGGCAAAGTGGAGGAAAACAAGTCCTTTGCACTAAAATAATACAGGCTTTTAAAGGACATGTGGTTTGTTTGGTTTGGGGTTTTGTTTTGTTTTTTTTTTTTGGGGGGGGGGGAGAGAAAACTGCATTTGGAAGACAAAAATGCTGAACCTGGCCTAAACTGAAACCTTGCGATCACAACAGGGCCTGAACTGTCGAAGCCTGTTTGCTTTACAACTTCCTGGTTTCTGTTTATCTTTTAGTTTGAGTTTGCCCTGCTAGACTCTGGCATCCTTTTTGCAGTTGCACCCCTACTAATTGGTATAGGGAGGGCTGGTAGTTCCATCTCGTATTAACATCACCCAGTGCTTCCCCTGTTTTCAGTTGTGTAGAACTTTGCCAAACTTTAACTATTTGAGTTAAAAATTTTCTACGTCCATCCCTGTAATTTTTTTTTTTTTTCCTTTTATCCAAAACAGTTTGGCTATTTTTAAAGAATAAGGCTAGAAAATTATATAGTGCCTTTGTGAGATATCTAAATGTGTTGAATCTGTACATGTGAACCTAAAGTTACTTTCTGTTGAATCTGCTAATGCCAATTCTGGTATAGTTTTACTTTAGGTTTCCAATGTATTCTGTGTCTGCGAGTCTGGCTGCATTCTTTCCCACACTTGTAGCTGGATTCATTGGGCGTTTATACATATGCTCTGGGAGTGGTGGGGGAGATGCGTTTTAATTAGAGTAGTTCAGAGAGCCGCTTTAATTAAAGCTCCTGGAGCGTCATTTGTATCAGCATCCCCACGCTGAGAAAATGTTGGTGGTGGTGCTTTAATTAAAGCTCAATGAATGAACTTTAGTTAAAGTGCCCCCACTACCATTTTTAAGTGGAGGGATGCTGATGCACGTGACATTGTGGCCAGCTGGAGCACGGTAATTACCACACTCCAGCAGACTCAATTAATCGAGTCTGCTCTGATGCATTGTAATTACAGCATGTTGGAGCAGCCTCTCTGCATGTGTATACATGCCCATTTATTTTTTAAGTCCCTGGAACAAATATAACAGCCTTGTCCATCTTTAAAAAAAATCTGGTGACCTTTTGTTTGAAAAGCTCCGATCATGTCCCAATGGCTGGCAACCAAGACTTGAAAATAAGCAAAGTCATTGCCTTCTGCTGTCTTCAAGAAGATATACCTAAATTTGGTGAAGTTTGCAGCCTTTGAAGGACTGCAGCTTGCTCACATTCAGTACACATGATTTAGATTTTGGCAGTCAGATTCCATAAAGATTCAGTCGACCCATGCTGAGCAAAACTTTGCCTGCAGCTGCAGATCAGAGCAGCTGTGGCCACCTGAAATAAAATCAGAGAGACTATCTTTCCTTTGCTTCGGGGCTCAGGCATCATGGAGTAGAGAGGCTGACTGATTCAAATGTAGTGGTAGCTAGAGATGGTACATTGGGGGAAGGCACTAAGAAAGGTTGAGGGTCAGCAACTGGCAGTTGACAGGCAAGGAGAGAGGGAAATTGGGCCTGGACATTGGAGGTAGAAGCTGGGAATGGAATCCAAGAGGGATGCCTGGAATTAATTGGGAAAGGAGATTGGAGTAGGGGGTGGAAAGGGAAATGGTAAATTGGAGCTAGTAACTGCTGGAAAGACAGTGAATAAGGGAGGAGCCTGGGGTGAGCGGGTATGGAAGCTGGGATTAAGAAGCAATGGAGTATAGAACAAAAGGTACAGGAAGAGAGGAAACTGGTCCTGGATATAGAGCATCCTGGATAAAGCAGGAGAAACTTGACCTGGCAGACAAATAAACTGGGACATGACGTTGTAAAGGTGTGCTGGAATTGGATGAGAGATATTTGGACTATAAACACAGAAGACAGGAGGAGCAGGAGAAATGGATGGGTCAACTAATGCAAGCCCAGGGCGGGGGTGAGGAAGGGGGAGCGTGACAATTTGAAAAAAGGGAGGAGAAACCGAGACTCTAGGCAAGGAAGCTGGGAGTAGGATGGAAGCCTGAGAAGTGAAGATAGGGACTAGCTAATGAGAATGGGCTGGGAATGAAGTAGGGAAGAGCCTGGCCTGGGGAGACAGTCAGACTGGAAAGGGAAGGATGTAATGGGTGTTAAAGCATAATTAACACAGATGCCCGGATGCCCATAGTTAAGCTATCTATGGTTGCTAACACACATTCCCCTCCATAGCCCAGAACAGAACTCAAGATCACCAGCCTCACCAATGGCAGATACTGCCTGTTAAATCTACTAGCAAATCTCCCCCTAACGCTGGCCCGTGTAGTTTGTATTGCTCCAACTGGTTTGTTCCATTAGATGAAATGAGACAAGGCTGCAGAGCAGATGGAAAGGTGCCAGCCCAGCCGATGAACCAATAGAATCTCGTAGGACAGAATTTCTGTCGCTTCAGCCTGCTTTATAATAAAAATCCTAGGAAATTACGTACAAAAATGATGTTAAAGAAGAGTATAAAGAGTCAACAGCTCAAAGTTAGGAAATGCCAAAATTGCACTGTCCAAACAAGTTTGATCTGGCTCCTTCAAGCCTTTAGAGGGCCTGATTTAAATCATGGGCACAGCTCACTAATATCATGGCCCGATCATGGTTTTCATGCCCAGATCTTGTGCTTCCCGGCCCCGAATGCCTGAGGGGCCAGGTTTAGGGCCAGGTTTAATTGCAGCAGCAGAGGCCTTTCTCCCAAGGCCTCAGATTGCTGCTGAAAAGCCCAAAAGCAAAAGCCTTGCAGCCCAGGGGTGGGGGGAAGGGGTTGCAAAACAAAGAGGGGGAGGAAAGACCTTGGGGATGCATAGGAGAGAGGCTGCTTGCTCCTCTGGGTAGGAAACCTGGGGTGTGGGGGCTGGGGACACTTGGGGGCTGCCTTGACAGATGGTCCTGGCCCCAGGTGGTAGAGGGGCTGTTTTCTCCTCCACATGTGTGTTCTCTCTCCCTGCCCCCAACCCCCAGCGCCCCAGGTTTCCTACCTGGAGGAGCAAACAACCCCTCTCCTATCCATCCCCCAAACTCTCTCCTCCCCCTCTTCATTTTGCAACCCCTTCCCCACGCCTAGTGTTAGGCTTTTGCTGCTGGTTGGGAAATGCTTTCCCTAGCCTGCAGCAGCCATTTTGTTGCAATGAAATGCCACAGTATGGCCCCAGCCAGAGGCCAGATTGTGGCATTTGGTTGCAAATTGCACTTTTTTATGAGAATCACTTAATTTCGCAATTCTCATAAAAAATATGAAATCATGATTTCAACCAGGCCCTGATTAGAATATAGTCTTTTATTACACAATCACATTAAATGCTTTTTGCCACATTCACTACACAGAATGGATCTGCCTTGGGATGAATTAGGACGATGTAGTGAAGGACCCCCGCTTCATGTTTTGCAGAATGTGAATGGTATTTAGTGAATGAGACAGGGACATGAAGGAAGAGAGTGGCTAATCTCATCCTTTAAAATGCTGTCCTGGAGATGTGGATTGGGTCCCTACCAGCGCCTCAAATGATCATAGCTTTTCTAGTCAAGTCACTCAAAATGGTTCACAGGTAGTCACACATTGTGTGCTCTTTATGTTTTTAAGTGCCTGACTTGGGACCATTGTATATGATTTGCAGAAATGCTGAGCACTCACAGCTGAGCCTTAAGGCAAAGAATACTCTACTTTGAACCTACAAAGTTTCTAAATTATTTTAAACTCCTTGTGGGGGGGGGGGGGGCAACCTTGGGATCTCAAACTGGTCATCCAAATTTAGCAGATATTTTTTACCATAATGTCTTCGTGCCTTAGTGTCAACTTGAACAACGATGATAATGCTGCCTTCTCGTGTCACAGGGGTGTTGGGAATACACACATGCCTTAGTCCCTGCTCCAGTAAAGAACATGTTAGGAGAAAGTATGTTTGGATGAGTCTAGGATGAGAACTGCATGCTATAGAGTAAGGCACAGAAAAGAAAACCCCAAGAAACCAAAGGTCCATGTCAATTTGACATGAGGGGGAAAAATCCTTCCTGACCTAGTTGTGGAAATACTTTTCCTCTGGGTGCATGAGCAAGACCCATCAGCCAGGCATCTGAAAGGTTTCAAGTACTGCTAGTAACACCCATAACCCCCAGCCAAACTCCCACCTCTGGTGGTGACCAAAGCACCGGGGTTCAGAGGAAAGCAAAACAAACAAATAATGCATACATAATACATTAATGGAGAAAAAAGCACTTCATGGGCTCCCACAGGCATATAGCAAAAGCCCTCAGGCATGGGATTACCAGACACCTACCACAGAGAGATAGAGTTTCCTTTGAATTCCTTTCTCACCCTTCATGGGGATACCAAATACTCAAATCCACATATCACATGCTCTTGTTACTACTTGAAGAATGTTTTTATTTTCTCAAACCATCCTTTCCATGAACTTATGAACAGGTTTTGTGCCCAGTCCCAAACTGCCTCCTCTAATAATAGAAACCTTCTCGGTTCCAGTCAAAATTTTTGTGACTAGTTTCTACCCGTTGTCTGGTGTCGGCACTTGTCTTAAATAGTTCTTCTTCCTGCCTCATCTTCATCTCATGGATATATTTATAAGGAGTAAGAATATGCCCCCCTCAGCTTTGTTTTGCTAAATTAAACCATATTCTTTCATTCTTCTTTTTGAAGTTTGACACTCTAATGCCTAATTCAAAGCCTTCGTAGATGTTAGGGTTGGAAAGGACCTCAACAGATTGTCGACTCCAACCCCCTGCCTAGGCAGAAAAGAGCACTGAGGTCAGATGCCTATCCAGCTTTCTCTTAAAGACCCCCAAGGTAGGGTAGAGCACCACCTCCGTTGGAAGCCCATTCCAAATTCTGGCCACCCTTACCGTGAAGAAGTTTTTTCTGATATCTAGCCTAAATCTGCTTTCTGTCAGTTTGTGACCATTGTTCCTTGTTACCCCAAGAGGCGCCCTGGTGAACACAGCGTCTCCAATCCCTTGCTGTGCCCCCAATCCCTTGCTGTGAATTTGTAGGTGGCCACAAGATCACCTCTCAGCTTTCTCTTTCCATCACCATTCCTGGATCTGACAGCTGCACCTCAAGGAATGTAATATATCTCATCCAGTGCGCTAAATACCCTGATGGAAAAGATGTAGGAGAAACTAAACAACAACTGCATACCTGAATGAACACATACCATAAATCTATCGAAGACCAGAATACGAAATTACCGGTGGGGGCACATTTCTCACAAGAAAACCTCTCTCTCTCCAATCTCTCAGTTCTAATCCTCAAAGGGAATTTACAAAACACCTTCCAGAGATGAGCATACGAACTTCACTTCATCAACCTACTGGATACAAAAAGTTATGGACTTAATATAGACATTGGATTTATGACACATTATAACCTGCCTAACAGCTGACTCCCCAGGTAACCTCTCCACTATTTACTAGTTGCATTCATTCCCCCCAACCTATCTTTCAGTTTACTGGCTCCTCAATTTACACCTTCTCTGACTGCCTTTCTTGCATGAATAGCAACCTCTGGCTTCTGTAGTATTCATTCCATCCAGGAAGAGCACAAACCAACTGCAGATGCTTCCTCAGCCTGGCAAAGGGTATTTGTACCTGTAAGCTTTCAAAGAAGAATTTTTCCAACTATTTGAGTTGGTCTAATAAAAGTTATCAGATTTACCCAAAGAACCTTGTCTGCCTATGCCTATAGACCTACATGGCTACAACCTATACTGCTGATGACATGATGTAAGCACTCATAGAAAGTGATTTCTCAACATGTAAAAATCTTCATCCTTTCCTTTAATTGTGAAACAGGCACAGAAAATTATACACCCAAGTCCAAGTCCATTAAAAACCATAATAGTCTTTCTATTGATTTTGGGCTTTGGATCAGGCCCTGATTACTGCCAGATCTCACCAGTGCATGGCCAGCTCCAACTGTGTGGGTGGATCTGGGCATGTGGGATTGGGTTGGCATGATGGATCACATCATGGGCTTACCTCAAGTGCTGATTCTGCATGTGGGGATCCAGCCCGTGGACTGACTTTGCACCGTTCATCCAGCCTCCAGAAAGTTGGGCACTGCCGATCTAATATACATCAAACCCAAACTTCTACCACCTTTCCACCCAAAAAATAAAAGCATGAAATGTACCCAAATGCCACCACAAAGGCATTTACACCATCTAAATCCTTTTTAAGTCCATAGTGTACATATAACCAAATGTAATCTCCAACCCCAGTCTTAGCCATAGTGCTGGGCTTGCATAAGTCCATGGGAGTATGGAGAAACAATCTGAAGAACAGCTGAAATTAGCTTTCCTGACTCTAGACTGCTCCAAACATGGTAAAGGGAGGACAATATGTGGCTCTCAACAATTGTTGTGGAGGAAAACCACAATTGCCAGTTTTGCAGGACAAAGTACATGCCTGAGGATCTGAGATTGGGGCCCATGGAATTCAGGCAAGGTGCAGTAAACACAGCTCCTTCTTCATCTGATTTTATATATCTTTAAATATATACATAGCCACCCAGCTGATTCTTTCATTTCAGGTCTGATACAAAGCTCATTCAAATGAATGGAAAAAGTCCCAGTAATTTCCCTGGGCTTTCGGTGAGGCTCTTCAACAGCTATTGCAATACGAATCCTCACACACCCAAACCTAAACTATATAAAGCTATTTGGGACACACTGTGCCTGTACCAATATGATTTTTAAACAGAGCCGGTCTTAGGGAAAATGGCGCCCTGGGAGAACTTGTATTTTGGCACCAGCCCCTGCCCCGCCCCGGCCCTTTTCCCAAGTCACCAGTGCTGCCACCCTGCCCAAGAGGGGCTCCATCCAATGGGCCAGGGACTGCCTGCTGCGGCCCCATGGAGTTGGAGTAGAGGGAGCAGGAGCCTGCAGTGAGCAGCCAGCAAGCACTGGTAGAGGGGTTACAATGCCCTATGGCAATCACAGGGCTTCTCCAGGGCCTGACATGCAACACATCACATTCAAGCAAGACTCTTAGCTGCAGGCCTCCCCTGCTCTCCTCCGCGTCAGCCTGAGCCCAGGTCTCCCTGCATGCACTACTCCATCTGGGTGGGAAGAAGTGCTGCTGCCACCCCCATGTGCAAAATCCTGGGTAGCCCACCCCACCCTGCCCAGGCCCCCTTCCCCCGCCCCAACCCTAGCATCATGCGGGGCCCGAAGCAACACCCCAGGTAGACACCGCTACCTGCTGCTCATGGCATCCGTGTGTGGGCGGGGGGGGAGGGTGCCTCCCTAAGCACTGTGTCCTCGGTGGTCACCCCATCACCCACCCTAAGTCCAGCTCTGTTTTTAAAAGTAAATATTCTCTACCGGTCATCTTGCACTCTGCTCTGGTGGGTACTTTCTTGTGGTCCTGAAGTAGCTGAAAGGTCATGAAGTGGTAGCCTGTCCTCCTTCCTAGCTTGTAATCTCATTACAAGGCAGCTGCAAATATATACAAATATACCTAATTTACCTAATATACCTAATTTATTATTGTGTTATTTCTCTCACTGCCATGGAGAGGGTACATGTCTGTCAACAGAAAAATAAGTGCTCTTAATTACAGGTGGGGTATCTTCAAGACAGCTTCTTGATTCAGTTGTCCACTGCTATGAGTGAGACTGATAACCCCTATCCTGGTCTGTACTGGCTATCTAATGGCACAGATCTATAGCAAAATGAGGTCATATCCTTTAGTGTTTTAAATATTAAGAAGTCAAGATATATTTTAGAAAGCTAAATTTATGTAACAAGGCTTTTGTGGAAAGGCTTCCTATGGCAATATTACCAATATGTCATTAAAAGTTAATGTACCTCCTTCTGCAGTAACATTTGTGTCTCAAATAACAATGACATGAATCCTCCAATTGCTTAAGTATAAAACTTAAAGTTAGTTCATAAGTTTTTTAACTAGAGAACTGACATCAGTTTTTCGGTTCCTTTTTCCCTTGCCTTTTTTCCAAATGCTATGAAAAAAGCTGCTTAGCATTTCTAAAGGCAAATTGCCCAAGCCTTTTGCCGCTGCTGATGTTATGTATTAAAGCTTTGAATCAATACAGAGAATTTTTAACTAGTGAATTCTTGAACTTTGGACAAAAGAAGGAAAACAAAGTCCCTTAACTACAGGCAAGGCTACAGCTAACACGCTGCTAAATGTGAGCACTTAAAACTAACAGTCAAAGGCAAGGGGAGCCTAAAATAATATCTGCATCAAAATTTGTAAAACTACTGCAAGGATAAGGGAGAGGGCAGCCCTTAGTTGTGTTGCTAAGTTGAAGAAATTTGTAAAGCATGAGGGAATCCACCAGTAATTCCTCGTGCTCCCAGATCACTCCTGAGCTTGCTTGATGAGTCTCTTTGATCTAGTATTGACATCACATCAGATTTCTTGCACTATTTTGCCCACTTGCCAAAGCTAACTTCCCAGAAGTGAAAATGTGCGTTCCTTTCCTTGGGGTAATTTGAAACACTGACATGAAACAGACCTCTCACTCTTCCTCTGCTGTGGTTTGCCTTTCTAGTAGTTCCCCTGCTAGTGTCTCCTTAAAATGCTTGGAGGTCAATGCAGGATTCAAGTTGCAGTGTTCTAATCTGTTGTGAGTGATACAGTGATTAGGTATTAAATGTATGAATACCAAGAACAGAAAAGAGAGAATATCTAAGTTGATTTGGGAGCCTGGGACTCGCATACTTCCAATATTTCTGAAATAGCTGTACAGCAAATGTGGGCTTCATTAACTATTTTTGACTACTCGCAGAATACCCAGTATTGACTTTTTGTTCAACACTGCATGGAATTTGCAGGGCAAGGAAGAAATAGAAAACCTCCAGTACCTTATAACAAAACTATTATAAAAAAGTAGCAACTAAACCACTTTTTCAGATTTTCCTGGAAAATTATTCTGAGCAGTGGTCCTAAGTACAAATTAAAATGGTGGCTGCCTAGGGTACTACATCTCAATGAGCAACAAAAGAACCACAGAGAATGTTTTAGATATTACCAGCTGGCCATTTCTGTCATTTCTGTCAATGGAGCTTATCAACCGCTCTGGGCCCATTGTACTGTAATGATGGCCCATGTTTTACTTACACACATGCATGGAGAACCTCTGCATCCAATATAGTCCTTATAAAACCATGGCTGTTTGTAGACTCTTCTTAAGAAGATGACAAAACAATTGCTATGAAGCAATTTGGAATACGAACTGTCTACCCTTCTGGGCTGCATACAGACATTCAAGGAGGGTAGGGGGAGGTTAGATCACATTAAAAATGGCCAGCCAATAAAACTTAGTTTGCTCAGGTATGGATCTTACACTAGTTAGGTGGATCTACATGCAAACTGTACAGAAGTTCAGGAAGGTTAGATCAGTCTAAAAATAGCCAACCCAATCTCAGTTAATTGTACTTCCAAGGTAGTCTAACTTAGCTTGGGTCCAGTGAAGCCAATCTAACTGAACTTCTGTACAGTCCCCAGTGCAGCCCCAGGACTGAGGAAGCCCAGTTACTGTCCCCAGCCCTGGAACTGCGATGTTCCTACCCTCTCCCTGGCATGGGGTTATTTTTACCCCCCGCCCAGGCCCTTCCCTCACATCCCCAGACAGACACCCCCCACACACACACACATCAGCCAGTCCACCAACCCCACCCCCCATCCTGCAAGCAGCTCCTTGTGCCACTTTTATTAACATTCACCCATGTCAGGAGCTGAGGAAGTAAGTTGGGGCGGGGGGGAGGAGGGGGAGGGATGAGGGGTAGGTTAGCTGG
>NW_005842148.1:866484-874051 GCF_000455745.1 Alligator sinensis | reverse complement strand
TCCCCCCCAGCCTCCCTGCTAGCCCCTCATCCCAACTTACCTTAGATTGGGTGGTTATTTTTAACACAATCTAACCCCCCCCGCCCCGACCTCCCCGAATGTCTGTACACAGCCCTGGTAATTAAGTTGCAAGCAGGGGCTTCCATTCTGAGCAAGAAATGACCTGAGCATGGAAACAGCTGTTGCCACTATCAGAAGGGTGCAGTAGCAAATGACTGAGGATGTTGTAGCACTGAGTTGCCAACTTCTGTCTTGATCTAGACCATCAGGATATTGAGGATATTGCTTATTTGCATAGTTATCCTTCTCACTTGTTTATTTATTATTACTTACCCCATGAGAAAAGATGTCTCACAAAAGGGGATCCCGTTGCTTTCATACAGTTAGAGCAGTAACGTGTAATTTTCCTTTACCCATGTATAGGCATTAATCTTTAATACAAATCCATTGGATATGAAGAGCAGGAACAGGAGCAGAAGCAAAATCTCTCATGGAAGGAGGGTTGTGGGAAAAAGACATCCAGGTTGTTTGTGAAATACTAAAAGGTGGATTTCATTGAGCGTCTGCCTTGCGTATTTTAATTATGTCTCCATACTTGAAATATGGTGGAGCCTGTAGTAAAACTCTGCTGAGTTCTTTTGGCTTTCCAAGTTCAAAGCTGCATTGTAAGTCATTTATTTAGTGCCCACTGACAGCAAGTACTGTAGGTGGAGAAACATTAAGTACCACTTAAATCTGTTCCTGAACATCTTGTTAGAAATATACTGGAATGATACTCTGGCTCTGACTTCATTGAGATCCATTATAAACTCCCCCTTGGCCTTTTCTAACACACACCTGACTATGACACTGGAGAATCCTCCGCTCTTAAGAGGGTGAACTCTAATTTTTCCATCCAGCGCTCTGCAGTTTAGTGTTCAAGTCCCAAATCAACACATCTCAAAGTCAATATTGCCTCACTATTGACTTAGAAAACCTCTGTATTCTTGACCCTGCCCACCCAGAAATAAAGGGTGATGCTGACTAGAAATCAGAGCATGAACCTCTAAAAAGCGTGACTGTAAGGACACAGAGCTGTGTAGTACAGCATGCTGGTGGATGAGAAAATCTCCACTACATATGAGAGCTACAGAAAAGGTGGCAAGGTATGTCATGTAAATCAGACCTTGTGATGACCTCCAGGATCTGGCCCCCTTTGAAGTCAATGCATGTTTGTTCATCAGCAGGAGAATGACCCAAGATATAAAAATGCTACGATTCTCAGGTGAAATATGTACTCTACAACCAGGATAGGAGATAATTGAAGCTTTCACAAAATTGTAAATGAAAATTGCCCAGCGATGCTCCTAGTACACTGATAATGCAGTGAAATGTGGCACAAGTAATTGCAGCAAATATCAAAGGAGGCAATAATGCTTTGCCACTTATTATGAAGTGTTTCCATGTAAATGAAAACGAACACTACGGGGGTCTGTTCCCCTCTCAGAGCACAGGGGACCAGCCACTGGAGGATTGTTTTCACAATGCCATTAACACGGCAGGTTGCAGTCTCTTTTGAAGCAAGGGCCCAAGGAATGTGAACGTAGACCCGTCCTTCGGCCGAGTGACTGTAGCCAAGGCCATGTGTTCCTTGCCGGTCAAATAACAGATCCTAGTGGTACTCTCAGATGCCTTTTTTTGCCTTGCCCCAACAGAAATCCATCTCTTGCTGGCATACGAGCTGCAGTTTCCCTGCATGAAGACAGCACTCACCCCTTTGGTGAGGAGGAGCAAGCTGGGACATCTAGCCAACAATGTCTACCATAAACCACTGCTTGCTTCCTGTCATGACGCTCATGAGTCTAAACTTATTGATTTATTTGGGTCAATCTGTCCAACCGGTATGAATGAGACTGGGATCGACAGGTACTAGCAGCTGAAAAACCAAATGTGACTTGTGCCCTGTAGGTCTTGAATGAAATTTGATTTGCTATGATCCTTTAAAAAGAAAAGAAAAGAAAAAAATAGCTCATTATCCTGATGTGCCACACCCAATGACTTTATTTCTTGTAATTGTTATTATTTTTTTTCTGATCTGTCCTTTCATTTTTGCACCTGTCCATTTTCCTGAGGAGCTTGGAGAACTGAGGAACTTGGAGAACTGCATATACTAAGGATTCATCAAGGTTTAAAGCAAGAATATCATATTTTATTTATGTATCTCCCTAAATGAGTGGGTTCTTTGCCTGAGAACTATGTAATCTTGCAGTTAACGTGGACGAGATTGAGGAAACACCTATGTTCTCTCCCCAGTTGTGCCACTCATTTGGCTTTTTTATGTCTTGGTTTACCCATGGGTTTACTAACGGGCATAGCAACATCTAAGCAATTCATCAGTGGGTTGTGAGGCTTAATTAATGTATATGTTTAATGCGTCTATTCATGCATATGTTTGTTCATCACAGAGAAGGCCTTGCATGAAGTTATCTAACTCCTGCTTTTTGGAAGTATGAAGTCATTCATACTTCCTACCTGCCTATCATTGAAGCTAGTGCGAACTGTAGATGTGCAGTATCTCTCGAGATCAGGAGTATTGCTTGCAAAGCATTATCGTTTGAAAACATAGACAAATGTCTGCTCGCTTCTTTGTTGCAAAGTACATCTGTACTCCCTCGAGAATAACTTCTTGTTTGGGTGTAAGCACTCACGCACAAGTAAGAGAGAAACTGGTCTTCCCATATCGTCTATAAAATCTCTGGGACTCTGCAGACGTCTATATACTACTTTAAGGGAAGGGCTTATGCAAAAAGCTTATGTGCAGTCGCCTTGTGTGCCTATGTGCAGTCACAAAACTTCCCAGTTCTAATTAATATATATATGAAGTGTAAATCAGATCATGAAATATTTTTTAGTGCTTAATGCTCAGAAACATCCTGTGTTGATGCTAATGAAAAAGTAATGCCTGGTGTATTTCATATTGTAGAGCCTGGAGACATTGATCCATGGAAAACCAATTGGTACTAAACTGCTTTACAAGTGCAAAAATTCTGTTAGTCTAATGCTACAGCTCTACATAACTGTACAGGCGGGGAAAACCCCCAGCCCTCCTCTGCCCTATGTTTCTAGCATAGTTGTTAATTTTCAACTTTGGTAATGGGTCATTCTCTCCAAGATGATGACACCTATATTTCAACAGGCAGGATTTTTAATCTACCATAGTCTCAATCTGATCCCAACAACTCCTTGTTACCTAACTGAACTGTACGTCATTCCAACTCATTTTCAAGATCTTAGCATGGAAAGTGGAAGTGAGAAAACAGATGAAGACCATGGGTGGGGGCGGAAAAAATCCTATTCTGGAGAATGGTTGCATAATAATAATAGTGCATTTTAATCATTTTGATTGTTTAATATATTACAACTTGGAGAAATAAGTATAATAATTGTGCTTCGACAGTCACAGTCTTTTGCTATTACCTCCGTTTATTGGAGATTTAGCAATGTAGAGTCCCAGTACTTCCTTCACACATCTAGTGGCCTTAATTATCTGGGCAGCTAGGATTCCTCTTGAGAGAGAGGGCTGGATAACAAAACAGCAGGTAAGAAATGCCTGTTTCTTACTTCTTTGTTTCTTCCCAATCCCCTGTAGCTAAAGCTGCATATGTGGCTGTCTCTGTCTTCCTGACACTTTAAATGTGAAACAAGTAATTTAGTTGAAAATTTTCTGTTATTTTTTTTACATGCTTCATATGCTGGGTTAAAATCCATTAGCATATAACAAAAATCTGAGCAGATGCAGCGCAACAGATTCCTTAAGGGAGTCCATATTTTTACATATTTTGTAATAAGGAAACTGTCACTCCCAGATGGTATCTAGCTAATACTGGTGGTTTGCTTGCTGATAACATACTAAAAAATAAAATTAATTGTATTCTATTTGATGACAATGAAGCCATTATCATATATAATGCACTCTTAAAGGAAACATGTCCAAAAGACCGTCTCTCCAAATAACCAGGTTTAGTCACTAGCCATATCTGCCCCTTGTCTGCCTGCCTCGCACAGAACAAAATCTTTGGGAAGTCCTTGCAATGGAAATGCCCAGCTGCAAAAAAAAATGGAATTGCCTGTAGATAGTACAGCTAAAGAGCAGAGCTAATTTGTGTCATGTGCTTGGGCTGGCAATAGGTGGATATTGTGATTATAGTGGTTACCCTAAAACATCAACGTTCACCACCAGTTTCCAGACTGTGGTGATTTAGATACCACAGGTATGTACCACAGTGCAAGGAAACAACTGCAGAATCTCAGATACGGTTGAGCCTTAGCTATTGGCAAGGCTTGACGCATTAATGGCAACCAGTATAGGATATTCCACCAAATATATTTACAAAAGTTTTGGCTGCGAGGTCCTAAGACTAGTCTTTAGAAGCTGTTGGATATCAAGGCAACCTTTTAAATTCAGGTTCTTAATCAAACGTGCTAACATCATCACTAAGCTTTGGAAAATGGTCAGCATAAAACGAAAAACACTTCAAAGACATTTAGGGACCAGGCAGTGTTTGGTGGAAAATTGTATGTTTTACCAAAACTTCTATTCTTTGGGTGTCTCTGAAGATTTCCAGACACCCTATGTCAAGTGAGTTGGTTACATTATAGTGGATGTTAAATGGCTGAACTTGCATGGGCCAAGATTTTCAAAAGGGACTTGTGTTCAGTATCCAGGTTGGGGGACCGAAGGGATTTGATTTTCAGGAACTCTGGAAACTGCTGTGGTTTTAAGGTATCTCAGTTTGGACCCTCAGAATTGATGCAGTTTTGCAGTGGAGGGAAGGAGTGTTTGTTTTCTTCTCCGTGACCACTAAAACTTTCTGCCAGAGTGGCAGAAATCCCATAAAAATAAGTGTTCTCACCTTTGCTGTTTTGTGCCAAATGTCTCTGCTATTTGGCGTAACGGACCAGTTTAGAAATGATCTGTAGTCAAGAGAGTTGGGATATGTGGGAAACAAATTTGTAAGAACCATCTTACAAGATTTCTGGGCCATTGAACCCAACTCCTAATATCTATCTGATTCCAAATCAAACAATGCCTCTTTTTTCCTTGTCCTTATGCATTAAGCACTGAACAGCTATAGTATTTAATTCTACATGAGTTACAGCAAAACTTATAAAACAATTTCATGCCATTCAAATATCCCTTGACTACTAAAGCATTTATGGATTCAAACCTAAGAATCACATGATTGATCTAGTCGGTGCTCAGCATTTAATATCTAGTTAAAAATATAGTCAATGACACACATGTACGTAACATATGTGCACTAAAAAAGCAGTGCTGGCTGTGTGTTTATGAGCCTTAACTCATCCTTGATCTCTCTCTCTGCATATTGGAGCCTTCCTCATTAAGGCAACACAGCTGATGAGTTCTTTCCTCAACATTTTAATCCTGAACCAGAGGATGCATTTTATGTATGACTCAGAAGGAAACCTGTCTGATGGGAAAGAATTTGGGCACCATTAAAACAATGTGAAATTCCATAGTGGGCACAGGGAGGGAGCTCTTTCCTTCTAGCCATATAAAGCATCTGCTTAAATTCTCAAGTGTGGATTGTACAGACTTGTTAGGCAAGATTTTTAACAGACTGTTTGGCACCAAGTATAATTCTCCCAAAGACCTGGCAGTGGAAATAATTGAAATAATAGTTTGTCAAATGCTCATCATGAGAAATGCTAATTGATGCCTCATCAGAATCAGGCTGTGCAAAATGCCGGAAAGGGAACAAGCATTTCCTGTGACTTTCTTATTGAACGAAGGAGTAGGCTTGCCATGGTGTGCATTGCTTGTACCAGCTTTCAGAGAGCTGCTTTGTGACTTCCAGATGGTCACTTAGGGCTGTACTATAATTTAAATCAATTCATGGCAAGCACATATGCAATGTAAAGTGGTCTATTTTTCCAAGTAATGATGTGTATGTAGGCCAACAAACCCAGATTACATATTTGTAGCAACAAAATGTGGTAGTTGTTCTTTTATTTCCTACTCGCCTTTGAACCCCATGTCCACCTTTACACTCTGACATCCTCCTTTTCATATTACCCTTGAAGTTTCTGGGCTTTGACTTGGTCTTTAAGCAAAATATTGAAGCAATCAGGGGGAAAAACATGAAGCAAATGTGGGATTGGAATCCCATCTAGCCAAAGTACTATAACAGCATTGCACAGGTGTTATGTGAAGACAGAATATAACCTCTTGCAGTAATAATTAGAAAGACCAGACTTTGAGTGGGCTTGGAATTTGAAATCAGAACTGGATCTACATTTCAGAGCTGGTCCCTATCTCTATAACAGACTGAAACAAAAACCCGTGAATCCAAATGTTGGGAAAGAAACCGCAAATCCAAATCCAGGCACAAATTTTGTAATACAGGCCCTTCCTGAGCAATGATAATACTTTATCCTTCCATAGCAATTTTCATCTGAAGTTCTTGAAAACGCTTTGCAGCATTAGTCACATCTCACGAGCAGACTTGCACCAACAGGTTGGCTAGAATACAGGATGGACTTGAAGTGAGGGATGGGACTGAGTTTTGGATCTGTTCACTGGTAAACCAGTATACAAATACTTGTGGGCGAGTCCTGATGATATTCATGTGCACAACTCTCCTCACTTGTTTCCTCAAAGCTGCTGCCCTTCCCACACTCCTATGACTTATCCAACCATATCTTTGATGTCTCTGGGTAAACTGGGACCTTGTTTCCCACCAAACCCAGTGCCTTCTTACAGTCTCTATTGGTTGCTCAATGCTCCCAGCATCTGTTATTACTGTGTTCTCTCTCAACTCCTGAAGAGAGTAGGTGGGGAGTAGAAAGCACCTGTTCCTTACTAGACAGGAGGGCCAGGGTAGAGACACTGCTGCTCTCACTGTACTGACATGGAGCCAGAGGGCTGCAGAGAGCACTTGTTGCAACCATGCTAAGTCTTGTGGGCTAAGCTGCCTCTGCTTTGCTGTGTCAATGGCTGGAGCAAGAATAGAAGATTTAAGTTACTTGTCCAAAGCTACAAAGTCAGTGGGCGCATCTACACAAGACACTTAACCGTGTACTAGCATAGTTTACCAAGCAGTAAGCATGTACATCTACATGTGCAGATGCTTACTACTCAGCGAGCCTTGCTAATTATGAGTAAATTTGCTACCTGCAAATGCAAGTAGCAAATTTACTTTTGATTAGTAATGGTGCAGTAGTGCTCATGTAGACACCCGACTAGGAGCAAATCTGCTCCTGGTTAGCCATCCACCAGGGAGTGGGGGATTGCTATCTGCTGCTGGGGCAGGCTCCACCACTGGAGTCTGGGTGGGGACTATGCCCCCCCACCCCAGCAGCAGGGAGCTCCAAGCTCCCCACTCTGCGATCGCAATGAGGAGCAGGGGGCTGGGAGACCCTTCTCTCTCAGTGCCAGCTCTGCAGTTCCAGGGCTGATGCTTGGAGACCCCCAGCCTGTTCCTCACCCAACTCTGTGCTCATGGAGCTGAGTGGGGAACAAACTCCCCAGCTTGTTCCTCACCCAGCTCCATGCTTGAAGAGTTCA
>NW_005842148.1:842075-866453 GCF_000455745.1 Alligator sinensis | reverse complement strand
AGCCTGTTGCCCACCCAGCTCCACACTCATGGAGCTGAGCAGGGAACAGGTTCCCCAGCCTTGTTCCTGCATGCAGGGCAGGGCCTGGGAACTGTCCTGGTCAGGAGCAGGTCCCAGCTCCATGTCCTGATCAGGTGAATGAGGCATAGGGCTTGGAAAGAGCTGCAGGGGTGGGGTAGGTCCCAGCTCCAGTCCCAATCTGCCTGGGGCAGCTAGCAGAGAGCCTATAGCTCCCCCTGGTGGTGGCACAGGTCCATTGCAGGGCCCCAGGAAGCAGAAGCAGTTGGTTGCCTTTAGCAGCAAATTTGCTCCCACTTCCCTGCATGTGTAGACACCTGACTGGGAGTGTTTACTCACCAGTAAAATGATACCAGATCTAATGCATGTGTAGACAAACCCAGCGAGTAACAGAGCTGAGACTAGAACACAGAGCTTATGACTTCCTGTGTTGCCAGACTGCTTCTCTCATCTGAGCTGAGATGTGCCTTTATACGCAGAGAGACTAGGATTATTTAAAATCAAAGGTACCAGCAGCAGTACAAGCCATGTTCAGTCATGATGAATAATGCCGTTAGTGAGAAATAATAGTATTCTTTAGTATTGATGATAATATATTGAGCAGTAGCAAAGCCTTGTGCTGAGAGAGAGTTATCTGTTGAAGTGAAGTGAATTATGGAATTTTACTACCTGAGTACAAGGACTGATATAAATGATCAGCTCAGTGGCAATGAATTGGTTTAAAAAGGCTCCATAAGAACTTGCCTAATGCTCATAAATTAACATTAAATATGAGATGGGTTATCTAATCACACACTTTCAGGCAAATTCCTTTTTAATATGTATGTACACTGCTGCTGGAAATATGAGAGATGTTACAGGGGAGATATTTCCTGCCATAAATGGTTACATTTGATCGCTCTATACTGTGTTCCTTCCTTTTGTCAGATTCAGGAATTTCTCATGTTATCACCGATGCTCACGTGCGGAAATTTTAATACAGTGTTTATTAACATTTTAACTCTGCTTTAACTCTGGAAATGCCAGATAGTTCAGAACGAAAACTGGAATTTCATCATGCATTCATTCTGCAGTGCCGGTGCAGAGGGGTCACTTTTCAGGTGAAAATGGGTTTGCGCCTGTGAGATGCTAAGCAGCTAATTCATGTAAGATGCAGAGCTCCTGGGAACTCATTGGGCAGCTCCACAGCAGCCTTTGGCACAAGACATAGTCCAGAGTGGGACAGATGGAGGCTTTGGGCAGGATGGAGAGGAATGGGATGAATTAAGGATGTGACTTGAGTGGACCTTCACCCCAGCAAGTAACTTCCAAAGAGGTCAAGGCAAGTGTACGTCTTAGGGCTATTCACAGCAAACTAGTAATCCATGCTGGCAGTGTTTGGTTAAGGGTGTTGAAAGCTGCATCATTTCTGCCCTTGTGCTGGCCCAGGTCAACCCTGTCGGTTTAATGAAAGAAGGATAGAAAGTTAGACAAAGTTAAATCTGCTAGCCTTGCCTCATTCTCCTGAGTTTTCAATGTCTTCAAACAGAGCAGTGGAGCTCCAGATTATATGTGAGTCTTTTTTTTTGTGGTAGACAGTACTGGCCCCTCCAGCCCACACTGAAAAATATCAGGTAAATGCAATATTTTGAACTCTAAGTGGTGACTTTTACTGCACTTTGTGGTGCTTGTGATTCAAAGGATCCTTTTCTCAACCTGACAAAGGAGGTATGTGGTACTAAACTGCTTCCACCTGTTGGAGTGGCTTGCATTTTAAGCAGGGTTAACTATGGAGCACCATTTGGAAATGGTTTGTAGAAATGCTTGAATCCTCTTGGGGTGGCTGCATTATACACCTTGTGGTTGCTGAGTGTTTCAGGGCTTAAACTTTATCTCTAAGTCAATCAACTGGGGATCAAGCAAGAGGACTGGATAACAGTTTTACTAATCAAAACAATTTTTTGAACACTGCTGAATTCCAGCGAGTTTCCCTTGCCATCTGAAAGCACAGTCAGAAGACTTGGAGAGCAGAATTATAAAACAAGCTCTTTAAATCATGTTGTACTTGGAATTTGATTTCCTTGACTTTACAGTGAGCAATAATAAACTAATTTTTGATTAAACTGATAAGGAGAAGTCAGAGAGCTGGCCAGGAAAATCTAGTGTAAATAACCAATAGATGAATGCTTGAGTCTCACAGCTGATAGACGTCAGTGGACTTTTGTTAGGTCTCTTGGGATTCAGCTGTAAAAAAAAACAAAAAACGATGGGGCCAAAAATCATACTTATCTTATTTTACAAAGTTTTGTTATAGTAGGGAAAAGGGATCTAGATTCTGTTCTCAATTAGGATGTAGCAATCCTATTGCTGTTGTATGCCAAATGTGGATTGAGATTTAAACTTCCCTGAAAACCAAGGAACTTTGGGACTGCATTTCTGATTTGGCTCCACGATGGGTTAGCAGTGAGGTATAATCAGCGCTCAGATTTCTGACACACTTCTCATGGGAACATACACCGTGCAAACAAGCAGCAAAGGAAATGACTGTAAACAACAGAGATGGTGTAGGATTGTAGACGATCGTTTCCACTCGCGTGTTTATAAGAGCCGTCTCTTTATGTGGCAGATGAGAGATGACATACAAGATTGCATGTTGTACTGTTCAAAACCACAGTAAATAGTTACCCTTGTTCTTCCTTGTGCACAGTGAGCTCTAGAAGGGGCTGCACTGCAAGTATCTTTCTGCTTGGAAGCGTAAACCTAATTCCCACGAATACCATTAGGATTCAGTCCTTCGGCCTCAAGGGGAATGTCTTCCACTCTTTTATTTTCTTTTTTTAAGTCCCACGGCCACCATAATTTCCACTACACTCATTTCTACTGGCACAGTACAACCAAGAGAGCAGGAGGGACCGGCAACTTCATTTTCCTGCTCTGCCAATCTTTCCATGTCAGAGTGGTAGAGGGGCAGGATTTCAATCAAGGTGGGAGGTTTAGATGCAGTCCTCCCTACTCCCACCTTTCATTTTTGTAGTATATGTCATGGATCAGGTTGGAAATTACCATCATCACCCAGGATGGACTGGCCTAATCTGGGGAAAGGCCCACATGCATGTTTAACCGTGTTTTATTTCCCTCACTTCAACAAGAGGCAAAAAATATTCCCTTTTAATCTGAATAAATGTAGTGTTCTAGGGGTGTACTGGCTAATAAAAGTTGGTGAAAGCACAGGGAATACATGCATTTGTTCTCCAATTTACATGTATAATTTATTCTCAACCTACCTGAGAAGCCACCCCACTTGACAGCAATCTTCTATGAAGTGCCCTTCACTGGAAATATTTACACAGTGTGATTAAATAATATCTCATATTGCTCAAAATGCCATGGGGATTTGAACTTCGTGGTCTTTAACATGTGAAGCAAAAGCCACAGCCCTGGGCCAGAAAGCCATCTCAGAAAGATTGACCCTCCGCTGGTATAAGCCGATGGCATTGTCCTGCCAGCAAGGGGGTTATGCCAATGCACACCAGCTGAGGAGATCTGCCACCGTATTAAGTATTTATATTGTATTGTGCAATGTTTAATATCATTTGAGATGGGATGAAGGCCCTTCAGGAGAGATGCAGAGGACAGGACTTCTCATTAAGTTTCTTGAAAATACTTCACATTCCCTGCAGTTAAGGCCTTCCAGCTTTTTTTTTTCCCAGTGGAAATTCCTCTGCAGTTCCGGAGATAAAACTGTCGTTGGCAGGAATGATTTAACAAAGGTGGGGTGAATTCCTTCAGAAGCAAAGGAAGCCATTCAAAACATCCTGTCAGCTTGGTGGCTGATCAAACCAGGTGCTCCCAGGAGTCCCCTCCATTTTGCACAAATCAGCTGAACTCCTTGATGTTCCTCTCAGGAATGATCAGGCGGCTGTACGTGTTTTCCTCCTCTAAGACCTTATCAGTTCTTTGCGCAAGTTATGCCCGTTAATCACCTAATGGTTTAGCAGTGCAATCCTTCAGCTAAGTACTAATCTCCTTTTGTTTATCAACTAACAACCGGCAATCCCTTGCAGTCGAGGATGGTTGCCTTCCAGGATTGCTTTATCTGCGGGCCCGAAGATGACTGATGCAAGATAGACAGACTCTGTTGGAACTGGAGCATGTGTTTCCATTTGGGGTGGATGGTTCTGAATTCTTTATTCTGCAACATGCCATTTCTGCTGCTCCTGCTTTTCTGTCTCCTGTTGTCATCATAAGGTTTCAAAGGACTGAGATCCTTGCAGCAGACTCTTCCTCCATGTGGGGGGGACCTGGGTGATAGTCTCCCATGAGCCAATGTCAATGGTGCATTTTTTCTAGTTGGCCTTAAGGATGTCCTTGAGGAGCTTTCTCTGCCCTCTTCTTAAGCATGTGCCTTGAGTAAGTTGGGAGAATAAAACTTGCTTTGGGAATCTGGAGTCAGACATTTGGATGACATGGCCGACCCAGCAAAGTTGATGTTGGATGATCATTTTCTTGATGCTCGTGGTATTTACTTGTGAGAGGACACTAATGTTGGAACATCTGTCTTCCCACTGGATCTCCTGCAGGCAGCACTGATGGTCCTTCTCTAGTGACTTGAGGTGTTTCCTGTATGTTGTCCATGTTTCAGCTCATTATAGTAATTTGGGGATCACAACTGCTTCATAAACCATGAGCTTGATTTAGAAGCTGATGTCCCAATCTTCAAGCACCCATTTCCTTAGGTGTTCAAAGTCTGCACTTGCACTTTTAAGGCAATGTTGGATTTCTTTGTTGATGTCTGCCTTCTATGAAAGACGACTTCTGTGGTATGTGATATATTCAGTGTGCTCCAGAGTCGCACTGTACATCTGAATTGCTAGAGCTGCAGCATCCTCATTAAGAGCTTGTTGATGGAGGACCTTAGTCTTCTGAATGTTAAATAAGCATCAGTCCCATTTGCTTACATGCCTCGGTAAAGATGTTGACAGTTGCCTGAAGTTCTGCTTCTGAGTTAGCACACACTACAGCATCGGCAGCGTACTGGAGTTCAATGGTTGAGGTCAGGGTGGTCTTGGTTTTGGCTTAGATTAAACAATTAACCATCCATTTGGTAGCTTAGCTCCTTCTGAAAGCTTGGTGGTATTGCAGTATGGGCTATCAAGAAGTGTTGGAGGGATGATGCAGATTTGCCTAACTCCCATCTTAACCTCAAAGGGATCTGTGATAGATCCATTACTAAGAACCTCCACTTGCATACCGTCATGGAATAGGCAAAGAATGGTGATGAATTTTGGTGGGCATCCAAGCCTCAGAAGGATCCTCCACAGCACTTCTCAGCTGACAGAGTCAAAATCTTTCATGAGGTCAAAGAAGGCCATATAGAGAGGTTTGTGTTGTTCCTTCCATTTTTCCTGCAGCTGGCAAGCAGTAAAGATCATATCAGTTGTGCCTCTTGATGCCCTTGAACACATAATTGTTGTTTTGGCAGATGGGCCTGACTTGATTATTGAACTACTTAAGAAGCCGAAGTGTCATCAGATAGAGAGAGTTGGTGTAGAGAGGCTTTTACATTGTGGGAATGTAAAAGCAATGACTGGAAATGGGAGTTGCTTAAAGATTTTCTTGGGTTGAGAGACCTTGATTCCATGATAGATGTGGAAACAGGCTTTAATTATCTCTGGCAGAGTTGTCTACATTCAGAAACAAGAATGACGCTGAAATATCTTCACAATTGCTGCTTGTTGAGTCATTGGGGTTGGGGGGTGCAGTATAGGCAAATGAAAGGACAAAGCGTGTTGGAGGAGTTGAATTGATAAATGTGTCATTTCAAGATACTGGTGACAGCTTGTTCCACCTTAATTATGGTGTGTCCTAGGATTTCTTCACCTTTTTCCCATCATGTCTCTCCTGCACCAAATGAACTCAATGGGAAAAATCTCATGAATTTAAAAAAAGGAAACAGTATTGTATCCCAATTCCTCAAAATGTACCTCCTGGATAATCTAGTCCTCTTTGTGATACATTGCTATGTATAAACTTTTCCTTATTTGTGCTGAATGTATTTAGTGATGAATCCAAGCTCTCCTTTAGTCTCATGTTCTCATAAAGAAAACTCAGCAGGGAATCAGGGTTGGTTTCTCTTCTGAGTGACAATTCATAACATACCCGAATCAGCTATGTAGCCTAAAGTCCCCTATGATGACACACTTGGCTTTATCTCATACTTAGCCGGCTAGATAAAATCTGTGAGCTAGTGTGAGCGTGTCTTCCTCTTATTCTTGAATACAAGGAGTTGGCCTCGTTTTTCTTTCTGCTGTTCTGTCCCAGACACCAAGTCGTCTTTTTTTTTCTTGTTTTGCATTCTTTCAACCCCTCACCAAAAAATGTTATCACTGCTTTCTTCTTTGTCATCCATTAGTGTCCTTTGCATTTGAATTGCTTCTGACAAAGCATGAAGTGTTTCTGACAAACTGCCAAAGTTTATCCACCCTTTGAACCTCTACCCCTTCCTGTTTGCCCATGTAAGCACCAACAGTAGTGCCAGGGATGACAGTGAGCAGAGCAGAGATGACTTTGAGTTCTTGGCAGAAGGATTAAGGAGCTTGGAGCACAAGCGGTGTTCTCATCCATTCTTCACATGGAAGGCAAGGGTCCAGGCAGAAACCATCCTATTCTGGATGTGAACATGTGGCTGGATCAGTGGTGTCATCATGAAGGCTCTGACTTCTTTGACAATGGGTGGATGTTATTGGGAGGACTGCTGTCAAGAGATGGGATCCATCTGATGAAAATGTAGAACAGCATCTTCAGGTATAATCTGGCCAGCCTAATAAGGAGGGCCTTAAACTAGGTCCCACAGTAGATAGTGATCAAACCCCTCCAGCAGAAGAGCACACGGTCTAGTGTGGAAAGGACTCAAAGAAGCAACCTAACTTTGGGAAAGGGACAGAGAGCTACAGGACTGCAACAAGTGGTGCAAAAGGGGAGCAAGTAGGTCAAAATGCACCCAATGCATTTATATCAATGGTGGGCATTTACTTTGGCTGCAGGTCCACTTAATGAGTTTTGGTGAGCAGCTGAGGGCCACACACTCAAAATCTTATAGAAGATATCATTTTAACAAATTATATATAAAAAACCAATTGTATACTAAAGAACAAACATCTACTATTTACATTGTATGGGTGGAGGGCCACTTAATGAGTTTTGATGAGCTGTCGAGGGCCACACACACAAAATCTTTCAGAAGATATTATTTTAACAAATTATATATAAAACGCCAAATCATGTACTAAAAATCAAACATCTACTAATGTATTTTAATGTTATGTAATTTTTTGTCTTAATTCATTTTTATGAGTAGTGTATATAGAGGCAATTGCATAATAGCTCAAAATAAAGTATTATTCTTGTATATTATATGGGGGTGAGGAGTGTATATGGGGGTGGGTGGAGGGGTTGGTTTATGTGTGGAGCTGTGGGCTGGGTGTTTGGGGAATGTGCATGTGTGTGTGTTGGGGGCGGGGGGTGTCTGCCTAGGCACTAGGTCCCAGGAGCCAGCCAGGGTGTGGAGAGGAGGGGGCAGGGGGCATGTGCAGCTGTGCAGCAGAGCTCACCCAAGCGGTGCAGTGCAGGTGCAGTATGCAACTGCCCCTGTGGTACTCTGCAGGGGCTGATCCCCCACACACTGCCACCTGGGGCAGCCACTGCCATTCTCTCACCCGTGCCCACTGGCCCCTGGCTAACCAGTGCACACAGCTTCCTGGTTTGGCTGCTCCCAGTGCAGCTGCAGCTGCCCAGGTTCTGCTTGACTTCCTCTGCCTCCAGCAGCTTCTCCTCCTCCTGCCCCTACTGCACCACTCCAGATAGTGGGAGAGAGAGGCGGGGAGAAGCTGCAACCATGTGGTTCTTGCCCCAGTGTGCAGGGCTCCAGCCCCCATCCACTGTCTATCCACTCTGCCTGCCCGGCATGATGAGCAACCACCTGCGGGCAGCCAAGTGGGTGGAAGGCAGTCGGGAGCTGGAGTTGGAGCCCCTCACAATAGGAGCCCCACACAAGAGCCACCCAGCTTCAGCTTCCAAACCCCACTTCCCCCCCACCCAGAGTGGTGCAGCAGGGGCAGAAGGAGGAGTAGCTACTGGAGGCAGGGGGAGCTGAGCAGCACCCAGGTGGCTGCAGCTACAGCTGCATCGTGAGCAGCCCTACTGGGAAGTTGTGTGTGCTGGCCAGAGCTGGTGGGCATGGATGGGAGCACAATGCAGGCTGCCCTGAGTGGGGCTCAGCCCCATGCAGAGCACCATGAAAGCATCCCTGAGCCAGATCCACCCAGTTGGTGGGACAGAACCATCCTGCAGGCCTTATTTTGCCTGCACCTGATTTATATAAATGTCAGAAGTATGGGGAATAACGTACATGACCTGGAAGCTGCAGCCTGTGAAAAGTATTGTGATATGACTGACATCCCAGAGACCTGGTAGGACAGCTCTTATGACTAGAATATCAACATGGGAGGTTTATACTCTGTGTCAGAAGGACGGGGTTGGAAGAAAAGGTGGTGATGCTGCTTTGTATGTCAAAAAACATACACACTTGTTCCCTGGTTTAAGAGGAAGGAGACAGAAAAGCAGAATGCATTTGGGTGAAGATGAAAAGTGAAATGTGCAGCACCAATGTAAAGTTGGGTATTCGTTATAGACCACCAAATCAGAAAGAGGAGGTGGATGAGGCACTTTTTAAGCAGGTGACAAATCTATCCAAAAGCCAGATTTGGGATGGTACTGGTGGGAGACTTCAATTTACTGGACATCTCCTGCAAGAACAATGTAGCCAAACATAAAATGTCAAGCCATTTCCTAACTTGTGTGAAGGATAACTTTCTGTTCCAGAAGGTAGAAGATATAACCAGGGGATCATCCATCCTGGATCTTATCCTGACCACCAGGGAAGAGCTGATGGAGGATGTGAAGGTGATTGGTAACTTGGGAGGAAGTGGTCATGGTATGACAGAATTCCATATCCTGAGACAGGGAAAGCATGAGGTCAGCAAAATTAGGACACTAGATTTCAAAAAGATGGATTTCCTCCAACTCAATGAGTTAATAAGCCTGGTACGATGGGAAGACAGACCGAAAGATAAAGGTGCCCAGGAGGGCTCAGAGCTCCTAAAGGGCACAGTATTGGAGAGCCAACAAGAAGCTGTCCTGACACAATGAAAGCACAATAAGAAAGGCAAGAGACCAATGTGACCACACAGGGAGCTTCTAAAATGCCTCAAATGCAAAATGAAAACATAAAGGCAGGCAATGGAAGAATGGGTAGGTCTCCAAGGAAGCGTACCAGAAAATAGCAAGAACCTGCAAGGACAAAATCAGGATGGCAAAGATAAAGAACAAGCTGCACCTGGTGAAAGAGGTTAAAAACAACAAGAAGAGGTTTTATAAGTATGTTGGCTAGAAAAGAAGGACCATGGAAGCGGTGGGTCCAGTGTTAACAAGCCAGGGGGAACTCTTAGCAGAAGATGTAAAGAAGGCAGAGCTACTCAACAGCTACTTTGCCTCACTCTTTACAAAAAAATATCAAGCTGCAGCCAGACACCTAATAAAGACTATCGGGATAAGGGAGGAGGAAGCTGAGGAAGGGGATTACAAAACAGACTTTCGTCAGGGAGCTTGTGGTGACTCTGAATGAATTGAAGTCAGTGGGCCCAAATGAACTTCATCCCAAGGTACTGAAGGAACTGGAAGAGGAGATCTTGGAGCCTATGGCAGTGATCTTCATGAAGTTATAGCAGAGAGATCAGATGCCAGAGGACTGGAAAAAGGACAATGTAGTGCCCCTCTTTAAAAAAAGGCAAAAGGGGGGACCCAGGATACTAGAGATTGGTTAGCCCCACCTCAATACCTGGAAGTTACTGGAGCACATCCTAAAGAAGGCCATTTGCAAGCAACTGGAGGAGGAAAGGATGATCTCAAGTAGCCAGAATGGATTTGTGAAAAACAAATGGTGTCAAACAAACTTGCTGTCCTTCTTCGACAAAGTACCTACTTGGGTGCATGAAGGGAATGCTGTGGTTATAGTGTACCCGGACTTCAGCAAGGCTTTTGACAAGGTCCCACATGACCTTCTCATAAACAAATTGGAGATATGTGGGCTAGATAAAACTACTACAAGGTGGATAGATAACTGGCTCAATAGCCACAAGCAAATGGTAATTATTAATGGGTCCATATCAGAATCGCAGGAGAGCTCAAGTGGAGTCCCACAGAGATCTGTCCTGGGCCTGGTGCTGTTCAACCTGCTTATTAATTATTTGGATGTGGTCATAGAAATCTTCTTGTGCAAGTTTGCAGATGACATGCAACTGGGAAGAATTGGGAACGTGGTAGAGGATAGGAGTGCAATTCAGAAGGATCTCAACAGATTGGAAAACTGGGCTAGAGCTAACAAGATGGAGTTCAATGCAGACAAATGCAAGGTGCTACTCTTCATGGGGGATAATCAAAACCACAAATACAAAACGGGTGACACCTGGCTAGATGGCAGTCCTATGGAGTAGGATCTGGGAGTCTTTGTAGATGCAGCTGTGCAAAATGCTAATGCAGTTTTGCGGGGCATCAATGGAAGCATTAGGTGCAAAACACAGGAGGTGATGGTGCCCCTCTACTTGGCAATGGTAAGGCCTCATCTGGAGTACTGTGTCAGTTCTGGGCTCCACATTTTAAACAGAACATGGAAAAGTTAAAGTCCAGCAAAGATTATAAAAGAGTTTGGAAAGCAAGTCATATAAGTAGAGGCTGAAGGAGCTTGATATGTTCATCTTCCAGAAAAGGCACTTAAGAGGGGGCATGATAGCAATCTTCAAATACTTGAAGGGCTCCCATAAAGAAGAGGGAAAGTGCCTTTTCTCTTTTGCTGCTGAGGAGGAAGATGTGGACCAATGGCTTGAAGTTGCAGCAAAGTAAGTTTAGATTGGATATCTGGGGAAACTTCTTCACTGTTAGAACAATGAGGCATTGGGAAACACCGCCTAGGGAAGTTGTGGACTCTCTATCACTGGAGGTGTTCAAGAAGAGTTTGGACAGCCACTATTGCCTGTACCCCCTGTTGACAGTACCCCCTCCCCCAATCTGTTAGAAATGCACTTATATTTTAGAAATGCACTTCTTCTACTATGGGTATTTCCCATGCATCTGGACTTTGCTGGTAGCATCTGCCATCCCTCCCTTTTTCTGCTACACTTCAGGGTGTTTTTAAGCCTCCTTCAGGGGCATTGGCTGTTGGCTACAGGCAAGGCTGGAGATTTTGACTCAGGCGTGACAATATTTTTGCTGGCATCAAAGCCAGAGGTCCTGGCCAGAGGGTCTTGCCCCCTGGCTCAGGGTGAGACCAATCACCATACTCAGGATCAGGAGGGAATTTTGTCCCCATGTCCAGATTGGTACAAACTATGGTGGGGTTTGCCTTTGTCTGTAGGGACGGAGGGAGTGTAGCCCTCTACTCAGGATCTCTTGAACATGTATTGACAACCTTTTATAGAAGCAGGATTTGGCTGCTGTGGCTCCCTTGCTTTACCTGTGGCACGTTACGGTGTTATTTCCATGTTTTGTCAGGGTTGATGGTAGTTTTGTATAGAGTTTAGATTATGGATTTTATAGGTTGGTTTGGATAGGGATGATTCTGCCTCAAGCAGGGTGCTGGAATGAATAAACTCTGGACATCCCTTCCAGCCCTACTTCTCTATGATTCTATGACATATGGCATCACGTATCCACCAGGGCTGTGCAAAGCTTCGGTCCCTGATTCGATTCGGCAGAGATTCAGCCCAATTCGGTGGCTGAATCTCTGAATCTAAGTCAAATCAGAGGACCCTTTAATTTTTCCAAAATGGAATCAGAACCCTCCAAATCGATTCGGAGAGTTTAAAAAAGATTCAGAGATTCAGACATAGAGACAGCTTTAAATGTTTTTTCTACTTACCCCTAGATAGTAGGCAACTAGTGAGTGCTGCTGTGCTAGGGCAGATGCTGCGTCCCACAGAAGCATGGGGGTGGTCCCCACTGTGGTCCGTAGCAGCCCCGGAAGTGGACCAGAAGCACTTCCAGTCTACTTCCAGGTCTGCCAGGGAGCGCGCGGGGGCAGGGGGACCAATGAGCTCCCCCCCAGTCAGCAATTAGTACCTCCTGGGTCTGGCGGGGAAACCCTGGGTCCCCAAGCATCCGATCACCAAGCCAGGGGGACATGGTGGGGGCCTGCACACTCCCTCCCGGACCCAGAAGTGGACTGGAAGTACTTCCAGTCCACTTCCGGGTTCAACACCAAGCACGTGGGGGGGTCCCCCACGTGCCTGTGGGACACTCCATGCGCCCCAGCATTGCAGTGATCATGAGCTGTGCTGGTACCTAGGGGTATGTAGAAAAAATATTTAAAGCTGTGTCTATGTCCGAATCACTGATTCTTTGAATCAGCATTGAACCTTCAGAGGCGGATTCAGCAGAATCAAATCAGAGACAGTGATCCGAATCAATGAATTGAATCTCTGTCCCTGATTCAGGCCAAATCCGAATCGAATAGGGGCCACTTGGCACACCCCTATTATCCACCTCTTCTTCCCCTATGAGTCAATAAAAGGGTTTGCAAGTGCAGCCACTACCCCGTGGTTTCTAGAAGCTAGTCTCACCATACTGCATTTCATTCATGATGGGCATGGATCTAGAGGTAAGTCAGTGCCAGAGATAATATGTGGTGCTTGGATACCCAGTTTTGCACTCATTTCAGCTCCCTTAGTACTGGAAACTACAGATATGGTTTCCTTATAGGATTTTTTATTATTATTTTGTGGCAGGAAGCCAATGTTTCCACCTAGGAACATTCCTCTTAACTTCATTAACTCCCAAATATGGCAGAATTCAATATATTCATATGCTGTGTATTAATCATTATTTTTCTCTTCACTTTAATATAGGAAAAACCATGCAATCAATATGGAACCTATTTCAAAATAACTAAAAATGGAAACATATGAGGCTAGCCAATAATGAGGAATGATGATTCCGACAAAAGTACAAATAAATTCTGTTTTAAAATGTTCTATTTTAGTTGCCTTTCTCAGAAATTTTGACCTGAAACCAGATTCAAATATCTGCAAAAATGGGTATCCAGTGTTTCAGGTTATGCCCATGTGTATGTTTATCGTTCATGTACATCATGTCATTAGAAGTGATCAAATCATATATGCAATATTTTCTTTTACTTTTAAGGGAGAATGTGCTACTTGTCTATGTATACAGAATTATGACATAACATTGTTCATCTCTACTGAGTAATAGTTTCTATGCACATAAAAAATGACCAAGAGAAATTGTAGAGCATAGCCATATCTCCATCCAAATCTGTTGACCAAATATTTGCAGTGTAGTATATGGCTGCATTTTGAGGCTAAGAACTATAGAGCTTTTGGAAATCCTGACAGCTATTCTGGGAGGAAGTGACATCATTCAATAGATGCCAGATACGCATGTCATCATGAGGCATTGTCATCCTGGCTTGCCACCTAGTGGACAGCAAAATTCAACAGTATACCTCCCATTTTTATCCTGTTGTATAAGTTAAAAACAAAAAAGTGCATGCATGAGAATTAATTCTTCAGCAGGCACCCAGAAATTTTTCAGGGACTTGAGTTGATTAACATATTTTTAATACAAATATTTGTTGATAAAAATGGTCTTTTGGGAAAAATATTGAACTTTTGGGGGAAAACATGTTGAGGTTATTATATTTTAATTCCCCCCCCGCCCAAATTAGTTCTTTTTTAAATAAAAAATGTTCATTTACTGATAAATGAAGAAAGTCAATAACCATTTTGTTATTTTCATAACATTGTTGAGCAATTAAAATGATCCAAGTGTTCAAGTGTTCCATTTTGAACATTTGGAAATGGAAATACCTTTCTATAGGGCCTACTCATAGTGAAAAAGTAACACAGCTTCATATGGCTTTGCCTTGTTCTTTGAACACTTGGGTGTGAACAATATCAGCCAGGCAGTTGGCTTCAGTGACACTATCCCATATACATAAAATTACTTGCAGGTATAAGTGTTTTCAGAATAGGGCCCTGAATAAAGACTGGACAATATAAGAGAGCGGTTACGGGGGACCTAAAGCAAGAGTCACAGCAGCTGGATGGTGAATTAATTTAGGGCCAATTATCATGTGTTGTTTTTCTGTTATGTTTTTAAACTTTCTTAGACTGAATGCTCCCCACTTGCTTTATTTTATATGTGTATACCTATGTGGCAGCTTACAGTTTGTAATGACATGACCTTGTAGGGAACCAGGACATATTTTGTAATGGTCATTTAATAATAATACAGCATATGAAAGATATATGCATATACTATCTTCAGCATATATTACTTTATAGTTTAGGAAAACATTTCTAGCAAACCATTGCCCCAGCTTTCAAAAATGACATGTAATGATTTGTCAGTTTTATAAAGAGCTTTTTAGTATATTTATTTCCCCTTTATTCTAATTCTAAATGTTTTGCAAAATAGTTTCTGTATGTGTCTAGTATTTGAGCATATACATCTCACATGCCTATTCCCTGTGCTATTTTGTTTGGCTTTTCATAATTATTGCAGAGGCCAGACTCATATCTAAAGCAGCCTGTGTACATTATAGCTATAGAGGTATACTATGGCAACATGAATATTGCAAAGCTCCTACTCCCATAGATTTGATCTTAATGATGGGTTACACTTTCATCTTTAAAAAAATCATTTTCCACAACCCACTGCTTTTTATACCCCAGCTCAAAAACACCGAGTATTGTTCACTGTCTCATGCTACATTGTTTGTATCTATAATTGAAACTTAAAAGCTAAGAGCTTGAATAATTCAATCAGAAAGCATATTGTTTTTACTGTTCTCAGAATGAATTGAAATGATCACATTATTGTGATGTTAAAATATCAAAATGTATTTATTTTTACTTGCACAGTCATAGTAGCAGCATCTCTTTCTAGGGAAAAAAAAAAGAAAGAAAGCAGAGATTTATCCACACCAGGTCCTCTGGTCTAACTTAAGCAAATGAGGTATCTTGTCCCCTCCAGCAAGTGCCTGGTCTGTTGCTAAGACTCTTTCTATCAGTGCTGCTGCATGCACTGAGACTGCCCCGAAGGCTGAGTGTGATCATGTCTGGTAGGAAACGCATAACCTCCTCATTTGAAGGCACCTCAGTTACTGAGTATGTCACTGATACTATGCTCTTGGCTGTTAGATGTCAGCTCAGTAAGGTAGAGACAGAAAGCATCCCTGCTTTCTCTACTACAAAACGCCTTGTGGAATTACAACGAGAGAATAGCTTCATGCAAGCTCCATTGATATCTTTGGACACCTTTGCATCCCAGAATTAGCTGGTTTACAGTAGGAAAAAAAATGAGGTTCATATGTTTTGTGTTTAGTGTGATTTTTTTTTTCCCCCCATTGGTGTAAAATAGAACTGAAAATAAAACATTTGATATAAATGGAGAAACACAGGGGCAGCCAGGTTTTTTGGCTAAGTCTATCCCACTTGCAGCTGGTCCAATAAAAGATATCACCCACAAAATCCTTGCCTCTCGCATCATTCCTGGACCATTGTGGCTATAACGCCACGCCAGCACTACTGGCATGTGGGATTCTTAGAATTACTCCAATAAAAATGCACATTAAAGTGAGAAAATTAAAGGTGCAATTACGTAATAATTCAGATATAAGATCAGTCTATTTTGTCCAATCTGGACAAAAAAAGGTTTGTTTTTTTGTAATTGAGCTGAAATTTTAACAAGTATTGCGTATGTGGCTCAGTCATATATAGCTGAGGAAGAATGAAGTTTAAAATGACAATTAATAGCAAAAAAGATATTTTGTTTTGGTTGGGGGTTTTTTAGATTTGTGTAAATCTATTGGTTTGAGCGGATACATAATTGGCTACAGCTTGATAGTAATTTAGAAGGCCCGAGCAAGAAAAAAAAAATTAAGAAAATTGTCCTAACCCTAGCCACTGTTAGTCTGATATTTTATGACTTACAAAGATTAAAATTATGCCCTTAGCATAATTTCAGGCTAAATAGAAGGCTTTAGCCACACATTGCTGGTATGCCCTGTCAGTCGTGAACAGCTTAGCACCTTTTTCTGTGCATACCAAGCTTAAAGCCTGTAAATCAATCATTTCATTATGAAACGACCCCTCTTTTATTCAGTTTAAAATAACAAAGTTAGATGTACAGTTAGTTAATAAGGCAATACACTTTAGGCCCATATAGGATCCTCATTCATTATCTACTACTTTTTTTTTCCCCAAAAAAACTTTTATTTGCAAATCCATTCATCTCACTTGGTAGGATATTATGTGTTAGGAAGCAGCATGATTTATTGAACTCAGAAATTTCAGGAAGCCCTAAATGATATTGTTAGGTAAGAAATGCTGCTGACGTGATTCAGTCTGATTTTAGGGGTAACTCCAAAGTCTCCTGCCAAGAACTTGCACAATAATAAAACTTCCACAAAGCTTTGGCTATTACCTGACTATCACTCTCCAATGAAGCCTACCCCTTTTCTCCCCAAAAGCTGTTAAAATGGGGATGTACTAGATCTCCCAATTGGCTGCCTTGTGAGGTAAAATTAAGAAAGCCTTAAACTTCACAATTGCCAATAATGAGCAATCATTACTCAAATTACACCAAGCACTGATTAGGTTTAAAGTAATGAAGAAAACAACACGATCAATCATCATCAAGGCAAAGGAAGTCAATCTGTGCTAGAGATACAGCAAGATCTTAGTGCAGGGCTCCATCTACAGGGGTCTGAAGATGAGAGAGAAAATCCTTCACACCACAACATCTGAAAAAGATTCCTCCTAAATCAAACTCCGCTCACATTTCCCTACCAATCTCCAAGAAGCAAGTATAAAATAAATATTACTAAATGTCTATGTGAGATGACAAGCATGTCATTAAAAAAAAAAACAAAATGAATAAGGCAGAAAAGTTTTCAGAAGGAAGTTGTGCATCTTGCTACTGTGGCAGTGGAATGTCAGTTAAAAAACCACAAGTGTTAAACACATAACATCTATCAAATGGTAAAAAATTATAATGAAAGCTCCGACTGTGCTAACAGCATCAATGGAAGCTGAGGTTTTTAATGCAATTTATATTAATAGTCTTTAGCCACAGAAATAACACTGGAAATTTGTAAATTGCATAGGAAATTCCCATTTGTCAGTTTTCATCAGCTGTTAAATGGCAATTTACAAATTAACGTGAAGTTTATTTTGAAAATAAAGAGCAAATTCCCTCAATGCCACAATCCTTGGCTCCAGAATAAGATTTGGTTTTGGCTAGAGAATAAATCATGTAAAGAAGAAACTTCAGCTGCATTTTTTAAATGGGATAGTGACACAGAATAATAACATACATGTATATATAATTCTGTACACATTATTAGTGTGTCTGCACATACATGCATATATGCACGCATATATGTGTACACAAATATATATATAGTGTGTATAGTTATAAATAATGCTACATTTAGAGAGAGAATCTATATATAGCAGTATTCTGTGCTATAATGCTCTTTTAAAAGTCTACAACAGAACTATGCTTAGGGACAAGCTCAGCAATATATATACAGAGAAGTTAAATATAGGTAAGCAAAAAATTAAGAGTTTGATCAAAAGCCAACTGAAAGGAAAATAAGTCTTCTCATCAGTATAGGTTGTCTTTGGATCAGGCATTTAATCCTCATAAATAATACGATCCAAAAGAAAGCTTAGTAAAAATAGCAATCCAAAAAGTAATGAAAATTTAAAAAAATAGAAGAAATTGAAGATTGGTTTATAACAAAATGCTCCAAATGAAACAGTCCTCTAGCATTTCATAGAAAATGATGACTATTCAGTAACTACCTTTTGTACCATTAAACAGCATTTTGGAATTATGTCTGCTGTGAAATTTTGTAGAACAGCCCAAAGAAGCTATGGACAGAATTTCAGTTTTTATATTTAATCTTCTAGTTTTTTTAGAATGATTTCTATAGGACCGTATTAAAGTCTAATTCATTGGTGGATATTACATGTACATAACACTAAACACCCGCCAATGGAGACTTAAGCACATGCATAAGCACCCAAAAGTCAATGGAACTAAACTTCAGGGAAGGATTAATCATGTGATTTTGTTGTTGTTCTGGAATTTAGGGAAGTTAAAATAATTAAAGAAGTCATCCTCTGGGCACCAGATGGCACAGCAAAATAAGTGCATTTCTGTTGAGAATGACTTACCTTGACAGGGAGGCACTCCAAAATTTAATGGAGAAGGATGGAACCGTTTGGGATACTTAGATTTACTTCTCAATACATGGATTACTAAGGAGTCTGACTTTCCTTTCTCATTCTATGCTTGTGCCAAAGGGTGCTTCCAGTTGACCTAACTGTAAATAGGAATATAGACTGAAAGGTGGCTGGTACTTATTATTTTACCTTACTTGCTAGTGGTTACAGAAACCAGTGAGCCTTGACCATAATAGCTCAATGGACCTTCTAGGCTTAGATGGGTCATGACTGACGGATGATATTGTACAGTACTTATATCAGGGATATATATTTTTGCTTTTTATAATTTTTATTTTGGTTCAATGCTGTTCCCTCTACCCCACCCCAGACCCATGGGACTGGATATTTTATGGCCTTGGTGAGGAGTCTAAGACTTTAATTGCTGAAACAGAAAACCTTCCAGAACCATTATCCAAAGATTGGTTGGACTGATCTCTTATCTTGTAAGATTCTTGGGGCAGGGATTTTGGAGGAGCCACTTTCTTGCCCTCTATACTAACACTGCTCATGATGCCACATATACCCTAGCAGTTGAAGTGAGAGTATCTGTGTTCTACTGAAATTCTGCTTTCAGATATAGTATCTCTGCTTTTCTCAATGCTAACAATAATATTTTTCTTGTAATGCCAATGCTAATTTAATACCTGCATGAAAACTGCTTATTTGAAAGAAAAAGGAAATCTTGCTGGAAGAAGGTGACAGCTACAAGTATGTTTTGCAAAGTTTTTACATTATCCTTGTTTACAGTATATTTGGACTGTCCACTCTTGACAATAATAATAAACTATTTCCATGGAAACTCAGGTGGGGGAACGGCAAAAATCTCATCAACACAGCAGTGCAGGTAACAACGCTGACTACAGAGGAAATAGCTTGTCAGTATAAGGTAAAGACAGTCAGTTGTTAGGGTATTAAAATAAAAATGTATCTATTCGTTCTGACTGGTTGTTTTTATACCTGCTAGAGGAACTTGTAAGAAGCAGAGGCAAAAATAATGACTCCAATTAAATCAAGTAATAGTGAGCCAAATCTTGCACTCCTTACTTATGCAAAAGCTGATTGACTTAATTGGGACCTGGGTATCTATTTTAGAGGGAGTTGTTCCTGACTGAGGAAGGCAGGGTATGGTTCAACAATAAAAATAATTTCCCATTAGAGACTGGTGCATCAGGACCTTCTAATATTAAAGAGTGGCATACTGCTGCTTTGCCAAAGCCTTGAGTGAAGGGTATTTAATTGCCAAGAACAAGCTGGACTCTGGTAGACTCCTACCAGGGGAGACCAGATCTGTACTAACCGTGTACCTGATCCAAATCACTTCCCTTTCAATGCCGTCACAGCTGTGCTGCCTGGCCCACTGGATGCCAGGAGTCAAGATTATCCCTATTCTCTCTTCTGGTGACTCATTCCTTGCCCACCTCTAGGGCAAAAAAGCCAGCCCCATGCTGAACCCCAGAATCCTAGTAGCCCAATCTGAGAACGAAGGTACATCTTTTACCCCTCTAGTTCCTTACATTACTGCATAACACAGGTCAAAGCAGTGCTGATAGTAATGATCTCGACGGAGGAAAATTATGCATACCTCCAACAGCTAGTCCCACAGCCTCATTCAGATTGCAAACTGAAAAGAGAATGGACTGATTCAGAGTCGAATCTGATTGTAGGAATTTAATTAATAAGAACATTGAAGATAGCTGGGACCCAACAATACAAAGTTTCAAAGTAGAATCTGGTGGCTGGGAGATACTTGGGACCCAGTTCTGCAACTGGATCCTCTGTGGTACCTTCTCGGTCACAGAAGCTGCACCGGTCCACCTTTGTGGATCTCCTCGCAGTATCGAGGCCTTAGTATTTAGAGAAGAAGACATACAAAAAACTAGAATTCTTGGTTCCAAAATGATACCTTTTATTAGAGCAACTGGGAAATTGCAAGAAAATTATCCTTTTCTGCAAGCCTTTGGGATCAAAGTCCCTTCGTCAGGCTCTGGGAAAAGTATAGATAGTACAAGATGGTAAAAAGTCCCCTTAGGTAGAAAATAAATTTCATTTTTGCACAGAGGGAGCTGAAAATATTAATATTTAGGCAAAGCATTTGTAAAATTCCCCCTTGGATGTTCACAAGACTTGAGTCCTTTAGTCTTGGGGTGTGCCTCTTTCCGTCTACACTGGTGGAATGGACCTGAAAGTATGTTGGGAAAGCAGTCACTTCATTTATGTTCTGCTTCTTGCAGGGTAAGGCGTAAGATGGCTTTGGGAAGAACCACAGTATCAATGTTTTCCCAGGTCCAGTGGCTATACACACCTGCACAATGGGAACCAGGGGTGTTGAGACTGGGTTACAATCTTACACACTGAAAAACTGTATGGATTTCACTGCAGCACCCCTGGCATACCAGTCAAAGGGCAGTATGCCTAAAGATGTTTGCATGGATTTCCATGAGAAAATTTCAGTGAGAATAGTATTTCCTTTTATGACTCCTCTGCAAGCTAAGGCTAAAGGATTTTATGTGTGAAAAATCCAGAAAACAAAACTGGCAATCTATCAAAAGGGAAAGTCCAAATACAGGGTTCTTTAGTTTTACTGACCAATCTGAGTGAAGTGAAGAGAGGAAACAAAGATGACATGAGAGGTGTCTTGTTTTTTAATGCCCTGTCCTTTCCCTGGTTGTTTTTTTTCCCCCACACTTTAATGGTCTGTTCAAGGAAAAGGAAAAGTGAAACTTTTTATAATAAATTTATTTTTAATGTTTTGCAAAAATTAGCTTTTTTATAACATTAAATCCAGAGGGAAAATTAATGCAGTGGATTTAGCAATATCATTTATGTTTCTCACAGTCAGTGTGGTAGAGGCGATCTCTTTTATTAGACCAACTAGATAGTTGCAAAAAAATGTCTTTATTTGCAAGCTTTTGGGCTAATGTGCCCTTCCTCAGGCAAAGGAGAATGCAAAGACTGTAACATTTCTTCTGGGTAAAAATGACATTTTATATTGCACAGGAGAGCTAGAGGGTGGTGTAACTTCTCCTGGCTAGAAAAGTTCATTTTATGCAACTTAGGCTCAGATAATAGTTGGAGCAGTCTATTTACCCCAAAGGTGTCTGATGGCAAGCAGGATGTTGAATTATACTTCTTTCTTGTTAAGGTGTTTCATATTTCACAAGAGGACTGGCGACAGAAAGGTTCTCCTGGGCAAGGAAGTTGTGTTGCATTCAGGCTGCTCTGCCTTTTCACACTTTTATGCTTCTTCGCACTTTTATTCCCCAGATGTATTTAAAACCAAAAGAGTATATAAGATGGCTGCTGTGCTTCTTTGTAACAAGAATTGTTAGAGTTTACATGTGTTTCTTATGGTTGTTGTTTTTATTCTGTTTTTCTTGGTGTTGGTGATAATACTATAATGAAGATGATGATGATAATTTATTGGTATTGTGGTGATACCCACATCCCAACCAGCATAGACCAAGATACATGCATGTAAAAGAAGGCCTAGTTCCAGCTTTGAGGAGTGTTCCCATTGATGTAGCTGAGAAATACAGTACATGTCCACCTGGTGAAATTCTTCTATACTCCACACCAGTCTGTAGAAGGGCTTCACTCAGCTGCCATTGGGGTCAATGGAGAGATTCGCATTGATTTCATTACCATATGTTTGAGTTTTCCCGGACTTTTCCTCTTTTTGGGCCCCTGTCCTCATGTCTGGGTGGGTTTTTAAAATGCGAGCAAATCCTCGAGGTTTTGCTCTGCCTCTGCTTTCCCAGGGACTAGCAGCTTGGGGCTGCTTGGAGCTGGGAGCAGTGGGCAAGGTGATTGGCTGTTGGGGGTCACGTGCTCTGTTCATGGGCCCTGGCAGGCTCCCAGATAAGAGAGACAGAGTGTGTGCATGTGCGTGTGTGTGCACGTGTGCAGGAACTGTGTGGGCAGCAAGGCTGGAGGGGCAGGGGGATGCAGGTCAGAAGTGAGGGACACCAGCAGGGCGGGGGGCGGGAAGAGACTGTGGGTTGGGCGTTATGTCCTCTATTTTTCCCTTGAAGAGAAAAATAGAGGACATAAAGGCATCTGGTTTTGTATCAATGGAGGACGGAGTACAACCGGGCTGTCCTCTATGATGGCCACTCTAGGCGAGCAGAGACTACAGATCAGCAGTGAGGGGCACTGGCAGGGCTGGGGGGACAGGGGCTTAGGAATGAGGGGCAGACACAGGACATAGACATATCACTGCCCCCCCCCCAATCATATACCCCCCTACCCCCTCTCCATATACCCCCTCTTCCTCATCCCCCACAGGTGTCCTCTTTTCTGATACTGGAAATTTGATAACCTAATTTCATAGGTAATTGAACTAGGCCATAATAGCAGTTGGAGCATGGAGGCAGAATCTCAAACAGGACTAGACAGAATAGACTTTGCCCCCGTCACAGCTCTCACTGCACTGTCTTGGCTTCTGTAGCCTCATGTTAGATATGAGAGTAAATAGCCTTTGGCTGCTTATAGTCCTCTGCGCAGTGGCCCCAGCTCCAAATGCCCCTTCACAGTCAAGCACACAGGGAGATAATCATATTGTGCATACCAAGCATTTTTAACAATTCATTTCAAAGCAGTGCTACTTAAGAATACCACTCACTGCCCTAAACAGAAACTAAATCTGTTTGGGTACTCTTATGCGAGTCCCGGAACTCACTTTTCTAATTAGAGAATAAATAGCCTGATAATAATATTGTAATCATGAGAGAGTTATATTTAAGCCTTCATTATCTGCTGGAACAACAACTCCTTTGCACTGCAAAAACAAAGAGTCAAGATCTCTAGCATCTTAAAAATAATCTCCAACACATCTCTGCAGCTGTCTGCCTGATCTCAGTGTTGTGCGGGATGACATTTTGAATTGTCCCTCAGAGATGAAAGGACATTTTGCTGATTCCACAAGCTTCAGATTTTTTTTGGCATAGATTCTTGGAGAGACAGACTTCTCTGTCCATACACACAGGGAACAGAGCCCTTTGTACATGGATATCCACATTGATGCAAGGGTAAAAAGAGGCCCACTGCCTCCTAGTGCCCTTCACATTTTTCTGCTCCTATTCCCAAGCCCGCTGAGAACTTAATGCTGTTGGCCAGTGGAGATTAGGGGTGTGCGAAACGGGCCATATTTGATTTGGATTCAGATTCGGCCCAAATCAGGGACAGTGATTTGATTCATTGATTCAGATCACTATCCCTGATTCGATTCAGCCGAATCCGGATCTGAAGATCCGATGCTGATTCAGAGAATCAGAAATTCAACCATAGACACAGCTTTAAATGTTTTTTCTATATACCTCTAGATTTGATTCAGAGAGATTAAAGGATCTCCTGATTTGATTTGGATTCGGAGATTTGGCCACCAAATCAGGCCGAATCTCCACTGAGTCAAATCAGCGATTGAAGCTTTGCACAGCCCTAGTGGAAACACGCCACCTTTAGGACCTGGCAGAAAAGTGAATACAGTCCAGAGCCATATGAACTGTCCTGGGATCCTTCCCTCGTGCTTCACCCCTTCCCCTCCCCTCTTCGCACATACACACACTTTCCCCCATGCTGTCCAACTGTCCACCATAAATTAGGACCTGGAGATTTCCTGGAAGGAAATTAATGTGTCTCAAATAGATCACTTGAGACCCACAGGTTCTTAAAGTCACCCCCCTCCTCCTTCTGTGAGATGGCCAGGAAAACCAACCCTGGTTTTGTTCCCTTTCAAAGAGAATTCAGGGGGAATAGTCCAAGGAGTTACTTCCCTTTCTGTTCTTTTTTTTTTAATTGATTTTTTTCCCCCTTGAGAATGAGGATTATCTCTGTCTATAACATAAAAGAAACAAATCTGGGGAAACACATGAGGCACCAAAGCATGTTGGCAGAGAGGTAGCCATGGGTTTAAGCAATGGACTGAAACTCAGGAGTACTTGCAGCTGGGAATGAAATGTTCCATTGGAAAAAAAGGAAGATTCATTCAATGTTTTGGTTTTGACAGAAATGTAGG
>NW_005842148.1:802800-842044 GCF_000455745.1 Alligator sinensis | reverse complement strand
TAGGGAAAGTTTCTCAAGTCTGTGATGATCTTTCTCATCAAAAAGGGCAGGTTGAAGGGTTTGTGGCGCAAAGAATATTTACTTATTTATGAACAGTAAAATAGCTCCAGCAGGAGAGATTATCTGACGTGATAGCCTGGTGGTTAGAGTATGTAAGCTGAGCTATGAAAGACCCAGGTTCAAATGTTTGTCCTGAATCACGCTTCAATGCCCCAAGTACTGGCTTTTGGGGCTGTTGGGTATTCTTAGTATATAACCCTGTCTATGTTACTATTCATGACAAATCTCAAAAGCTCTCAGCTTCATTCCAGCGCAGAACAAGCAAATGAACTATGCACGATAAATCAGAAGATAAAGAGGTTTTAAAAATCACCTTAAATAAACTGTAACCACCTCGACATTCTTTAATGTTAAGACTAATAACATTTTGAATATTTCAAAATGATCACATTAGTAACAGGAAAACATGAGCACATAATGGTTTCAGATGGAGGATGGAATTCTGCTGATGCTTAGCATGGTGGTCCTGTGGGTAGGCAACATACATAAGCAACTGCCCAAGGCAACAACATTCTTTATTAGATTGATTAAGCACCAGGTTTACTTATTGTAGTTAGTAATGGATGCCAGATTTCTGCTCTGCCTATGGTAACAAAAACCAGCATTGAGGAAATGAGCTTTACTCTTTGCATCAGTTCTAGTTCTAAGGAATTTTCACACCTACCTAGCTTTAATGTGGAAACATAAGCTCAAATAGTACTCACCATGGGCTTTCAGCTGCTGCTAATGTGCTGGGCAATTCATTTGAGAGAAGCGTTGATTGCTAGTCTCATATTTACAATGAGTGATCTCATTATTCCTTCAGCCTGAAATCTAAGAATTAGCAAAAAGTTGGACTAAAATGAGAACAGAGACCCTGCAGTGTATTATGAGTAACTCCTAGCATATTTAGGTAGTGCCCTAGTGTTTCAGCCGAACTCAAAACATTTACCTCTCACTTGAATGGAAATCAAAATAATTTTATTTATTTTCTGGCACTTCTTCAGGAAGATAGCATTAAGTGTCCAAATATCAGTGCATAGGGAATGGCTGCCCTGTGGGAATGTATTAAATATTTTTCCTGGAAGGAGCAATAGAGGAACACAACAATGCATAGGGCAAGTTACTTTTGGTACATACATTGGGCAGAAAAAGAAGAAACAACCTGTGATGAATCAGCACCAGAGGGCCACACTTAGGGTGAAGTTACACGTGACATTTAGGCCATACTAAAGGCACTTAAAATGTGAGCGTCCACACATTAACTCATGCTACATGCCCTTTGTGCATCAAAAAGTTATGCCACTGCAGGCAAGGGTAAACTCTGAATCATGTTATTTAGCTGCAGTGTTCCCTCTACGCTGCACACATGCATGGCCATGGACAATAAAAAATCATGCCACGCAACAATGGTTGACCCATGCGCACCTACCTGCAGGCTGCAGTGCGGGGTGGGGGGGGGTGGGGGGGCGAGTGAAGAACCAATTGTGCAGCGAACTGAAGCGGTACATGCCAAAAAGGGGAGGCAGAACCAATTTGGGAACGGATGAAGTGGCACACTCACAGACCATTACACCTTAGAGGGAACATTGCTTAGCTCATGTTAAGGCCACTTCCGTCTGCTCCATGGAGATTAAATGAGCAATTTGCAGTCCCCCGCCATCCCAGAACATCCCACTCACAGCTCCCTCCCCCGTCAAGCAGGGATAGAGCCTGGGTGCCTGGTTCCTACCATGCCCTGGATCACCAGCCCTCTAGTGGAAAGTCAGAGCTGATCAGGGCAAGAAATAACCCTTAATGTGCAACTGCTCACAGCAGGCGCATCTACACATGCGCCCAACTGTGCAGTTGTTACTGAGCATCTACACATGGGCCCATTACTGCACAGTCCCAGCAGCACATGGGTCATTTCTGACCCTACTGCGCAATAGCTTATTGCGACTGCACAGGAATGTCAGCATCATGGTTCATGCCCATCAATGCTATGTTGCCGTAGCGATGAACTTCATCACCATAGCTCATCACTATGGTGATGTAGTCTCTCATGTAGATGCATCCAGCATGTTCTAACTTCGGTACTGCTTAACAATCCACAAATTTAGCATGGTCTAAGTGTAACGTCTAACTTCACCCTACGTCCATTGAAAAGTCTCAACAATTTCATCACTCAAGGTCTGTAATGAGCAAAAATACATTAAGCATATTGTAACTACAGCCTGATCCAAGGCAACTTAAGGAACTAGAAATCTTTCCATTGACTTACCATTGTCATTAGTTTATTCTGGATCAGAGTCACAGCTGCAAAAGAACGGCTTTAAAAAGTTTTGTTTGAAAGTCAATCATGTCCAGGCTCCCAAGGCATTTAAATGCTTTTCAAAAATTTACCCATAAGCCTTGCTCCTATGTGAATCAGTTTTGGCTTCAGATAACAACCTCAACACTTTCTCACTGAGTTCTGTTCCAGGACTGATATGCCAGAGTGTGTGCGTGCACTAACATGTATATGCATATGTATATATTACATATTGATAAACTGGTCAGTTCATAGCAAATTAGCAAAGTTGTCCTTATTCTTTACTTGCTTGTTAACATAAACATTATCATAGTATCTAGATTTTTATTTAAGGTATTATCGATCATATTTCATCAATAAAATAAATACTTTTGATGCAATGTATTCATTCAGAACCTCAAGTCTTTGATTATAGTTAGCTTGTTTCTGTTCCCTGCAGTTAAAGCCCAAATGTCATCAGATGGTATTTTAATGTTATTTCATATGGGAGATCTCTGATACTAACACAGCTAGTGCAAAAAATATTAAATACAAATAATTTTCAAATTGCAGCAAATTTTGTTGATAATTTGCAACTGTAAGTATAAAAAAGCTTTTAATTGGGCACTTCATAATCAGGAGTATTTACAACCAAGTTAATATATTCAATATGTATTTACCAGAGTAATTCAAAAGAAGCTTCTCTATGGCTGCTAAATATTTGTATCTGAGCATATGAACCTAACCTAATGGGGAAAAATCCTATAAAGCTGAATAATTTACATATCATCATCAAATTGGAAGGAGTGTAGAGCCATAGAACTTAATTATTTACACACAAAAGCTCTAAATCAAGAAAAGAACAAGTATTTTTAAATGTATGCACATACTTTTTACATACACATAGTTTTCAGCATGTGTCTTTACATGCTTAAGCATTAAGAGTGTGGCAAATTGTGTGCTTACATTTTATATTATAAAATGGTAAAAAGTTTATCTATAATTTGCATTTATGTGTTGGGACTTGCGTGTCTGACAGGTTTTTAAACAAGTCATAAAATTTTGTAAAAGATTTCTTAAACATAAGAGTGTTTTCATTTCACGCAATCCACTGCTGTTTAAATACGAAGTGCTCAGACCCTTGGCATAACTTAGCTTTTCTTGAGTGATGAAGAATGGCTGTTTTGGAGCTGTAGAAAGCAATAGTTGTCTGTGAAAATGATCTCTTTATTATAACAACATTCCAAAAGTCTCCTCTCCTCACCCTCTACAACTTATTTCACTTTTTCTTGAATCAGACACAAAAAAATTGTATCTTTTATTTTCAAAAGTTGCAGCTATACTGCAGTTTTCTCTTTGTATAGCTCTAAAGATGACTAGAGTTGAATTTTGGTCTCAAACTCACTCTGCCTCTGTGAGCCCCCAAGCTTACATGAGCACCATCAAAGTGAATAGGCACTTTGTACTTTGTTTGGGGGCCACCTTTGGGAACCATTTGCAGGATTTGCCTGATATTTGTGTGGTGCTGGAAAGGGCTTTGAGTGGAGCTATCCATGAACAGAAAGGCACCCTTCCTGATTTAAGGTAAAAGGCAGTTTATCACAAACAAAATAAAATAGACAGCTCTCTTCATTACTCTTAATGGGAGTTAGGGATGCTCACCACTTCACTATCAAGCCAATAGCCAACGACCCATGAGCTACACTGAGATACTCATGTAAGTGCCAGATATCAGCATCCTAGGGGATTGGATCCAGCAGTCTCTGATGAAGGGCCTGGTGGACCCCACACATAGTTGTCCAGGACCAAACTTTTCCAATCATCATGAGGCATAAGGAATATGGATTCAATCCTGCCCCTATTGAGGTCAACAAGAATCTTGTTGTTGACTTCAACAGGCCCAGGATTTTATCCTTTATGTCTGTTGGGCAAGTAATTTGTCAAATTATTTTATGTCTTATGAAGGCAGAGGATTTTGTTGTAAAGTAGGGAAATGTTGATAACTTTTCTGAGCCATCAGAAGTGATTGAACTGTTTTTTCTTTTGTTTCCGTGATAAAATCTCTCTCGGTGAATTGTTTTATAGACTTTGAATGAAAATACGCACTTTCGTTTAGGTGTTTTGTATCATCCTCTAGAAGGTAATAGAGAATCATACCTTTACCATAGCATTGTGCAAGACAGTTAAATAAATCTCTTCAAAAGATATCATTCTCTGTTATATCTCATTGGTTCTCAGCAGGGATCCGAGTTTTCCCTTTGCTGCCGAAAAACGCAGATTTTCTCCTTTAACGGAGAAAAATGCAGGAAACTTTGCGTTTCTTTTTGCAGGCTGGCAGATTTCCAGCCTGCAAGAGGCAGCTTGGGACTGGAAGGAGCAGGACACGGAGTGGCATGTGCATGCTTGCGCGTGCACACATGTATGTGGCCAGCAATACAGTGGAGACCAGCTCCCCTAGCTGCCTGCAGGTAATGCTATGGGGGGGAGGCATCATAAGTGACATGTTGGGGGGCATAGGCAATGTGAGGGGGGCAGTTTGAGGTAGCCATGGTGAAGGAGGGAATGGTGCAGGGTTGGGGCTGGGGCTGAGGCTGGTGCTGAGACTGGGGCTGGGAGAGTGGGATGAAGCCATGGGTGGCTCCTCTGGACGATGGTGGAGGGCTGGGTCCCCACCACTGCATGCAATCCCAGGAAGGGGGACATGGTGGGGCACATGCACCCTGATCTTTGTGCACGGGGTGGGGGTGGGTGCAGACTGCCCACTGCAGGCTCGGGGCTCCCTGTCCCCCAGGGGCCTCCGTGGCCCAGCCGGCAGAACCCAGTGTAGGAGGGTGGAGTAGGGTGGGGAGTCTCAGTGCCACCTCCATCTCCGTCAGGAACCCCGCACCAAACACACTTCTCAGGCGAGGCACCCCTCCTATCCAGCAGCAGCAGGGAGCACAGCACTGCACCACCACTACCCCTGCTGCTGCTGGGTGGGCAGGGGGTGCCTTGCCATGCAGCAAGCTCCCACCAGCAGCCTCCTCCCCCACTCTCCACGGGCTCTGCTCAGCTCTGCTCCAGCCATGCTGCCTATGTATGTGTGTGGGGGTGGGGGGGGGGCTCCATGCTCTGTTCTGGCCACAGCAGCTACCGAGTCACATAGCCCTGGCAGCTGAGGACCTCCTCCAGCAGGGCTGGGGTGAGCAGGGGGCTGTGGGTCAGGAGTGAGGGGCACTGGCAGTGATGGGCGCTGTGAGTTGGGAGTGAGAGACACCAGCAGGGTTGGGCAGGCTATGGCTTGGAAGTGAGGAGCAACAGCATGGGCACGGGCAAGGCACCGGCATATCAGGGCTGCTTAGCACCACAAAGCAGTTGGGGGGATAACTGAACCTAGACCCACATCCTGGTGAGCTCTGATTTTCCATGATAAAAACAAACAAAACCAAACACCAAAATATATAGGTATTTAGTATTGATTTTATTATAATGATTGAGGCACTGATAGGCTTCCAAACTGCTTTAAAATGGTAAATATATGAATAAAACATTGTGTGCAACTGATACCTATTAGGGCTGTGTGAAGTTTAAGTTGGCGATTCAATTCGGAGGAGATTTGGCCCAGTTTGGTGGCCGAATCAAATCAGGGGATCAATCTAAAGGTCCAAATCAATTCAAAGCTCTCCAAATCTTTGGAAAATCTATAGGACTTCCATAAGGGATATGAGGAGTGAAGTAACAGGGTTATAGGCGTAATGCAATCCCATTGATTGAAAAATAAACTAGTTCTGTGAAAATGGATGTGCACAGAGCCACTGATGTTGAGTTTAGCACGAGTGCATAGGAACTTAGGACTGTATGGGGCCTCTTGGGCTATTGATCACAGTTCAGTGTATTCACAGGCAAATGGGAGGTGGTATTTTTGTTCCCTTCATTGCAGTACCACAGAAGGACCTGGGCGGCTTCCTCTTATGTTTGTTTGGGGGCAAACCAGCTATTAATAGAAAATAGAAAGCATTATATTGAAGACATAATGCTGAAGATGGCACAGTCCCTGAAGATGGATTGACAGGTATGAAAGACAGTAATTGAGCTGCCTGAGAAATGGACCATTTTTCACAAACTTTTTTCTTATTCCAGTTTATTCTGGAATGAATGCAGATTGTCATAAACTTTTTTTTGCTGGCACAGAACTTCTGTTTATAAAGTGTCAGAGTGAATTCAGATCTAAGCATTCAGATGTTAAGGCTCTAGGGGCCATGAAAGTACCGACACAAAAGATCTGTTTGAATAACGGTATTTATTTTATGTACATGCACATACAGAAAGCCACATATATACATAGAAAAGGGAAAAAAATTCTGAAAGTTTTGTGGGACAACAAATACAATTGATCACCTTTTAAGCTTAGGCCTATTCCAAGCATTTAGACGCTATAGTGATAGTTACTATAGGGGGCCCTACATTAGCTAGCTGTAGTACAGAAAACTACCTTGATGATGATGAATCTGATTCTGAAGGGTGTGGATTGTTTTTGGCACTATTGTGAGAGTTTCCAGTTCTCATTCAGCTCCGTTGGAATGGGGTATATCTAATCATTGGAGATCTACATTCTACTTCTGAGAATCTTTTTCTTCTCGGAGAATATGCAATAATTAGGGGTGTGCAAAGCGGGTCCTATTCAATTCGGATTCAGATTCGGATTCAGCCTGAACTGGGAACAGTGATTCGATTCGTTGATTCGGATCACTGTCCCTGATTTGATTCAGATGAATCTGAATCTGAAGATTCGACGCTGATTCAGAGAATCAGCAATTTGGACGTAGACACAGCTTTAAAAGTTTTTTCTACATATCTTGAGTTACCAGCATGGCTCATGAACGCTGCAATGCTGGGGCGGAGTGCAGGGAGACCCCCCATGTGCTCGGTGGCAGACCCGAAAGTGGACCCAAAGTGCTTCTGGTCCACTTCCAGGTCTGCTGCTGAGTGCACCAGGGAGACCCCCGCACTCCTGTGGGACACTCCATGCACCCCAGCATCACAGCGTTCACGAGCCCCTGCTACATTGAGGTATGTAGAAAAAACATTTAAAGCACTGTCTACATTTGTATCTCCAAATCTCTCCAAATCAATTAGGAGGATTCCGGTTCAATTCAGAGCAATTAAAAGGTCCTTTGATTCAATTCGGATTCAGAGATTTGGCCACCGAATCAGGCCGAATCTCCACCAAATCAAATCAGGGACTGAAGCTTCACACAGCCCTAGCAATAATCACTTGCAACCCAGAAGACATTTTGTAGCTTGATTTCATTATCCATAGTCCTGGACAAAGTATGTGCTTATAGGACTGCCAATACAAACAAGACAAAGGGATTCAGTATTTATAATTTGCTGCCATTTATACACGTGTGCCTGTATTGCATACTTTCTAAATGAAAGGTCCTCTTGCAACATTGCACTTGTTACAAATATTCTAATTGTCCACTCACTTTGGTCAGAATAATAAAGAAGGAAACTTCTAAGTTCACTTTCCTGTTGTCAATTAATGACGCCTCATTACACAAATCACTTGGAAAGCTGATGAGGTTTTATCTAACAAAGAGGCCAGGTCAATCAATCGTCATCAGACCTGTGGATCTTCAGTGGACGTTGAAAGGTTAACCCAGTTCTTCCAGGCCTCCATCATGTCAGCAAAAATTAGCAAGAAGGTGACCGAATTGTCAATAGAGCACAGAGACAATTAGTTAATGATTAGAATGCTTGTACTTGGGGAATTGATACCAAAATGAGCCATCTTGGGTAAATTTGCATGCATTTAGAAAATCTATTTTGTCTGGTGAGAGTGGGAAGGTGTGTAAGTATTTGGCAGGCAGTAGTGCCATAAAAAAGAATTATGTATGTCTGAGTATACAGTAGAGCTGGCTTTGCCAAATTAATTCACTGTACCAAAAACCTGCACCTCTCAGTTTACAAGATTCAGGTACGTGGCAGTACTGATCTACTCAGTAACCAGCATTAGCAACGACTCCAGTGCCCTGTCATCATAACCCCATTTTCAGCTAAATGATTATGGATTTGATATGTTTGAAGCAAAGCGCTGGACATGCTAACTGTGATTACACCTAGAGACTGCTAAATAAAAGCCACTTTAAACTTAAAACACTTTAGCCACTTTCAGGATTTCTTTACTGGTTTGTATTTGCTCTTTTTCTTCCAATATTTTTGTAAGAACAAATTCCTGGTACGGTCATTATGCTGGTGTGAACACATCTAGAAACTCCCTGACGGCATGCACAATGAACTAGGTTCCATTGCATTTTGTTTTCCTGCTACATTGTGAATCAGGGCGAGGCATCCTAACTAGTTTTATCATGAAAAATAAATGTTGAGAATTATACAGTCTAATTAAAGTGACAACTGGTTTGCATTACTTTAGCGGCTTCCTTTCCCTTTGCCCTCTCCGCTTGGTTCAGGTAGGTTTGTGATACTCGTAACTGGGTTTAGAAATATTCTCAACTGTTTTCTGATCTTGGGTATTGCAGAGATATATTTTAGTATCCTAGGTTTCTCTCTACCTTTGATGGAAGACTACTGTAGGCTTTATTTCTCAATTGCATTGTCCACCATTATAAACACCCCCTTAATAAGAGATATCCACTTCAGTGTATAACAAGAGAATTCCTCGGCTTCCAAGAACAGCTTTAAGAAGATGTATCATATATACTATAGGTTATCTTGTGACCCAATTGCCTTCCTATTGATGTGCAGATACTCAGCTTTATGTGTCTGAGTGCTTTGACATACAAGTATCCAATTATATTCAATTTAGATTCAGGTGGCACAGACCTTCACTTTTATTTAGTGAGCATGAATTTCATAAGTTTTAAAGGAAATGTCATAAAGGGAAGGGAGAATTTTTTAGATGTCTGACTCCGCTTTTATGTTCCTCCCACCTAAAACCCTCCCAAAACTATAGCAATTTAAGTTGTGACCATGTTGAGGTGACATTTGGTGATGGAGCCAACAGATGACCAAAGGGTGCTGTCTGCAGCAGAAAGAGAGAGAGGCTTTGGTGCCCAGTAAATAGCCATACATTTAGCAGAGCTATATTTTATAAACAAAAAAGGCTTCTCTCACTCTCATGTGAACAATAAAGGGGAGGAATGATGTGCTTCAAAGACACGAGTGCTTGAATGGTCCCATTTGGAGCAGAAGGCATAATTGTCTGCAATATTACGCCATTGTGGTGCATCTTTATGACTATCGTCCTCAGTGTATTGAAAAATTCAAGTGTGCTTGACATTGAACATTAATGGTCCCATCTCCACGCTGATGTTGCCATCACAAAACATTTTTGTGACTTAGAGCTGTAACGTCCGATGCAATTATATCCAACAACTCTTTGGGTTTGAGGGAAAATAAAAATATCGTAATTAGTAAACCTATTTTCTTTGCCAAGCTTTTATTCAGAACTGCTGTGTTGAACCCATTGTCATGTTGCACTTCCTCTGGTCTCTCACAGTCATAATTTCCCTCTTCTCCCCATCTTATAAATTCAGGATTGGATATATGGGCCAGATTCCATTCAGTATGTATCTAAAGCAATGCCATGGATGTCAGCCAAGTTACTGTGGATTTACATTGACGTCACTTTTTGTAGAATTTGGCCCAGTAATATTACATCAACAATCACATAGATCTGAAAGGCATGTCCTTTTTTTTAATATTAATGCTTTCCATTTCTCTTTGAAAAGGATAGAAAAATCTTCTTGAAAAGATGCCTTTACACTATCACATTTCTGGCTTGGGGAGCCAACTAAATGACTCCTCCTCACCTGCTCTTCACCATTTACAGAGGGAGCTTCTTCCTTTCTCCAGAAACTAATAATATTGCCTTCCTGACCTCCAAACTGACTGAACTTGTTAAACTTCTCTGATGAATGATTTTTTTTTTCCTTTTGGTATTTTGTTGAAATGCTGCTCTCACTTTAAAGGCATAATATAGATTCTAAACGCTGGAAGGTTTTTAGTTCCTTAAGAAATTCCACAATAGCTGTTGAGAGCTCTTGCCACTATTGCCTTTCTTGTTTCCTATTTCTTTTTTGAACTTTGATCAGAAGCCGTGTTGAAATGTGTTGGTGTTGAGCCAAAGGAAGTTTTCCTTTTTGTCTCATGCCAGCTCCACTGTAGCGTATTTCTGGAGAGAAGAATAGGCTACGCAGCCAGGCCTGCATGGGGAATGTAAACACTGTTGTGGTCAATATTTTAAGAAATATGCCGAAGTCCAAAGAAAATTATTTCTAGGAAGGAATGAAATGGTTCCAGGAAAATAAGAAGCACCCAACGCTTTTCAGCCAAAATATTCCTTGACATTTATTTAACTGCTTTTTAAAGATTGTTTTAAATTAAAAAAAAATATATATATATATCCTTGACCACTTCTGTTTGGCTTGGTCCAGAATCAAAAATAGGAGAGAAGTCAGTTTTCATCGTATTGTCCATCAGGATAAAATTGAGACATTTGATCCATGATTTTCAACCTTGTTAGACTCACAGCCCCCCTCAGAAAATGCCAGCTTTTAGAAAATGCCGCTTGTTTTTTTTATTCTATAATTTGGAAACATAATTGAGCAGTTCTGAAGCAAAGAACTCAAATAGAGTTTTCAACAATATGAATTCCTCTTTGAAATGTTGGGGTTAATTTAGAGCCACGTGTAGGTGCTGGCACACCTAACACTGCGAATATTGCATGGCATGCCATGGCACCCTGGTTGAGAATCACTGGTTTAGACAAATCTTCCAAGCCCTTTGAAATTCAGCCCTTCACTTATTTGGTTCTGGGGAGAAAACTAGGATGATGTTTATAAGGGTTTGCAGTTTCCCCACAGTTTTGATCAGAAACATATGGTATATCTGAAACAATTAGGAAAACCTTTGTTTAGAAGCAGCCCACACATTATTGAATGTTTGATGTCAAGACATCATAGCGTTCAGTACTGGGGATATTGGAAACTTGCAAATAAATTTAAAATTTGGAGGGTCAAAACCTTAAGAGATGTCAACAGGTACCACTTCATGGAATTATGTCAACTTACACCACCTGGAGACCAGGTCTCCAGGGCCTTAAAAAGTAATTCATAATACAATAGCTGACTAAATACTCACCCTACACTTGGGTAATTTCACTGAAAAGAGAGTAGCAGCTGGGGAACCATGTTCTTTGCTTTCCTATGAAGGAAATTGTGATCCCACAAAACCAGATTTATGAAGGATTCTTTATGTGAGTGTTCCCATTTGGCTTTAATGAGCTAGTCCTAAGGAGATCTCTGAGATCAGAGTACAGTGCTTCCTGGGCTAGGAGATCACTTAGGCATAGGGTGAACATGTGGATTAATGTGAAATCTCTGCTGAAGGGAGTCAATGACCCATTAATGACCCGTTAGTCTTTATGTTGCAGGTGTTAACAATCACCTGTGAAGTAACAGTTAGTGCCAATGGTCATTCCACTGATCAAGCTACCTATTTTAGGGCAATTTTGCTGCCTGCTAGGGCTTCCTATTTCACAGCTCCAGCTATTTTGCCTCTATGCCCTCATCCCATGCCCGGGACACTCGTTTTAATGTTCACCAGCCAGTTGGGACCATTCTGGAAATCCAGGATTGTCCTGGCCAAACTAGGATGTACGGTCACCCTATTTAGGCATCAACCTTCTTTTCTCTTGTGAGTGGAGCTCAGGAGAAAATTGGGGACAAAGGATAGATATCCCATCCGAATACTGAGCAACCCTTGGGCATCTTTCTCCACACCTACTACTGAGAACCTACAGTGGCCGCAGGTGTCCTGTCCTGGTGAGCCAGGTGGTCATGAGGAGGTTGGACAAGAAGAGCAGTAGCTCTGGAGATCATAAAGACTCAGAATGATGCTGGGGATTGTCCAGCCCCATGCAAGCACAATGGGATTTAAACATTATCTTCTTGACCTCATGATTTGCAGAGAGCTCCATGAGCAAATTCTCAAAGATTTCTTCTGCCTCTTTTTCTCTCTAGTGGGTTTCAGTCTCAAAGGAAGTGATCTCACCCACAAAATTTAGCATAAGACAGATATCCCTAGACATGGATGCATGTCTCTGTCTGTGTACGTGCATAGATGCGTACGGATTTTGTATGTCTCAAGGAAGGCCGGACAGGACCATTTTGATCGTCTAGTCACAGCTCCTGCATAGTTTAGCCCATAAAATATTACCCATCAACCCAACGTAACTTCTAGCTATTTTAGAAAGGATCATCCTTGCTCCAGCAGGAACAGAACTAAGAACATCCGGGGTGTGTTTGACATTCCCACCTGACTTTCCATTCCATAGACCCGATTCTCATTTTCACTAACTTCCCCTCCTTGTATGCTGCACTGGTAATTTAGCATGTGCAAGTGACACCCATTACACACATATAAAACATTTTGAGACTCCAGTACACTGCCAGTTTAGCATAAAAGGCCAGAACATTAATTAAAATCAGGCACAGGTATATTTCTATGCACACATTATGTAAGGTTCACTTGTATCTAGTAAGGCATTTGTCATTTTACAAGTTAGTATTATTTGTTTTGCAATAAAAAACCTTAATAACTGCAGAGACAGTCTTTAGTACCTGTTTACTTATTTCCCTTTAAATAATGATAACCATTTAAGGCTCTTAGCACTTTAATAAAATTAGAACATTGTCTGTTATGATCTAATTCCGGAGGATGCAGGAATGTTCTTCAGAATGGTAGTTCTTTAAACTGGGAGATCTGATTATTTGACTTATAGGCAAGAGAGATGTTAGAACACATTAAGCTATTTCGCTTCCTATTGGTAATTTCATGAGCTGCAGCTACAGCATGTAATGAGTGCAAAAATCAATAAAAAAGGTTTTAACTAGCACTAAATCTGTTCCCTGGCAAAGTAAACATTATCACTGGTTCTGTTCAAAAAAAAGAAAACCCATTCTGGCATTAATAATTGTAATTTCCATGCCGGATGGATTTGGGAATCTAAAGAAAGAAGGGACTGTTTCTCCATGTGGTATCACATATTCAACCGAACACTTAGGGTGAAGTTACATGGTACACTTGGGCCCGAGCTAACATGATTAACATGCAAGCATGCTACCACACTTAACATGCAAGCATCTGCATTTTAAAGCTCATTAACTCATGCTAAGTGCCTTTGAGCATTTCAAAGTTACTCCACTTCAAGTAAGGGTTAACTCTGGTCCATGCTACCTACTGTATGTTAGGATAAATTCATAGTTTCATAGTTTCAGGGTCGGAAGGGACCTAATAGATCTTCTAGCCCGACCCCCCGCCAGGGCGGGAGAACAACCCAAAAAACACAAACAAAACCACTCACCCTAAAAACAAAAACGGGACTCAAATGAGTCCAGCCAGGTAAGTATCCAGCCTCTTCTTAAAGATCCCCAGGGTAGGGGCCAGCACCACCTCCCTTGGAAGTTGGTTCCAGCTCCTAGCCGCCCTGACTGTGAAGTAGTTTTTTCGGATGTCCAATCTGTACCTCCTCTCCATCAACTTGTGCCCATTATTCCTTGTTATGCCAGCAGGGGCTAGGGGAAACAGCGTCTCCCCCAAACCCTTCTGGTTCCCCCTAGTGAGTTTATAGACGGTCACCAGGTCCCCCCTCAGCCTTCTCTTGTGGAGGCTGAATAGGTTCAAGTCCCGCAGTCTCTCACTGTAGGGTCTGCCCTGTTGTCCCCGGATCATGCGGGTGGCCCTCCTCTGGACCCTCTCCATGTTGTCCACATCCCTCCTGAAATGGGGCGCACAGAACTGGACACAATACTCCAGCTGCGGCCTGACCAGCGTCGCATAGAGGGGGAGGATCACCTCCCTGGCTCTACTCGAGATGCACCTGTGGATGCACGACAAGGTCCGGTTAGCCCTGCCAACCATGACCTCGCATTGTCGGCCCATGTTCATCTTGGAGTCAATAATGACACCAAGATCCCTTTCCGCCTCCGTGCTCTCAAGTAGGGAGCTCCCCATCGTATAAGTGTGCTGCTGGTTCCTACTACCCAAGTGCAGCACCCTGCACTTGTCCGTATTGAAACGCATCCTGTTCCTGTCTGCCCACCCCTGTAACCTATCCAGATCCTTCTGCAATCTCTCTCTCCCTGCTAGCGTGCTCACCTCCCCCCAAATTTTGGTGTCATCAGCGAATTTAAACAGGTTGCTCTCCACCCCAACATCAAGATCGCTGATGAAGACATTGAACAGCGCAGGGCCCAGGACCGAGCCCTGAGGGACTCCACTACCCACCTCCCCCCAAGTCGAATATGATCCATCCACCACCACCCTCTGAGTGCGACCCTTCAGCCAATCTGCACCCCCTGGCTTTAAATGCAAAGCTGAAACCCTGTATAGATGACATTTGTTTTTTACAAGAGCATGGGTAATATCCATTCCAATATCCTAGTTTTATTTCAGTTTGGAAAACAACACTCTATCTATGAATAATTCTACCATAATTGTTGGGTTGCAATCTTTTGGATGGAGTGCACTTATTCCATGTTGTGCAGTGTTGTTCCATACTATTAAATACTTGCTGAACTTGACTCAAGAGGTGACTTTCTTGAAGTGGTGAATGGGACTGTACGGATCTGACCAGTTTTACCTACTCCACTGTTCTTCTTCTGGCAATGATCAAAACCAGATGCTTTGGAGGAAGATACAAAACAAAATGTATCTTTAGAAAAAGAAACCCAACAAAACAAAACACAAAAGTCCCTTCTGTTGGCAATAGTAGAGTAATTTACCAAAAGAGAAAATTCTTATTAATCCTCACTAGAAGCTGCCATCTGCCCTGTAGTTAAAAAAGGTCAACGGTCCAACGGTGAAATGGTCCACTGCATTAGTAGGATGAAGGCACAGCATTTTCTGGCCAAGAGGATACAAAGGAGTGATGTGGTTAGAATCACATCCAGATGCCTTTGACTCCCCATCTCAAATGCCCAGGCACTCCAGAAGAGCCAGGTGGAGCAGGCATGATCTTCACCTTGAAACCTGGAGCAAGATTCATACTCCTATCTCTGGATCTATAGCTAGGTGAACAAGATGCCCTTTTAGTGTCTCCCTTCTCTAGTCTGTAAGAATACATCACATCCATTGGCCTCAGTGGTATCTTGTGGCAATAAATTCCACAAGTAAATTTATGTATTTTGCAGAATGGTATTTTCAAATATTCATCTTATATATTTAGCCTTTTAATTTTTTTGAATGTCCCCTTCTCTTTATGTTAGGACACAGAGCTTTGAAGGAAAATAGCAGCATATAATATCAGTGGCACTTAAGATACCCATTAAGATACAGGTTATTATAATATTGGCAATTGCTTATAATAGCAATTAGATCAGATGGCTGTAAAGATTCTGACATTTTAACCAAAGGGATGGGCAATGCAATTCCTAGATACTGAACCTTGTTATTCTGCCAGTGGTTTGGCATGTAATTATAATGCTTTAAGAACCAACATATGGGGTAGAAGTTGAGAATAAGAAAATTACCAAAAATATTAAGAAGCCATATTCCCCATAATCAAGGCTATATCCCTGTTTTCAGCTAGTCAAATCATAAATGAAATATTTATTTGTGTGGGGGTTTTCTGTGCTTTGTGTTTCTTTGAAGGTGATTTGAAATTAAAAATAACTCCAGGAAAAGCCCAGGGTATAAGGTTTTTAAAAAATGAAACATCCATCAATTAATACATGGAAAGAGAAAAAAAAATATCTAGTATTCATATTACAACAATTTTAGCACCCGTTTAAGTAAAATTCCACACTTAAATTTATGGGACTATTCCAATGAGTAGATGTTACTCCTGTAAGTAGCAGTTACAGAACAATTTCTATATTTCACATGTTTAGGTGTGTCCACTTACTCTCATCACTAAAATACTTTTACGCCTAAAAAGAGGAATACTGTATATCCCCGTAAAGGGACATCAAAGAGGTAGAGTCAACAGAAGGGCAAGAAAGGCCTGGAACCTATGTCAGTGCACTGAAATCTTGATTAAGAATTAGCTCTTGTCTCTCCAGTCTCTTACAAGTTTTAAATTTGGATGCTGAATGTCCCAGCTATATTTTACAAGAATTGGATAGATCAGGTTATTAGAGATGAGTATTGCAAAGGTATGTATGAGTGGATATTAGTTTCAACCCATGGATCGTATAGACCAACAATACCCTTAGGAGTATATGGGAGACTGGTACAGGGCTTAAATCAATCAATGGTGTGGTATGACAGGAGCCTCTTTAGACACTAAAAACAAGGTTCAAAGGAGTCAGCACACTTACATTTAAGGGAGCACACCACAAAGCGAATTGGGTCATCTCAGGGAAATATAAAAGCATTATTCCTTTGAGATTTGAAAAAAAAAATGTAATTACTTCTTCTACCAAGCCTGATTCTTTTAAATAACCTTCATTTTTGTCCCCTGGAAATGAAAAGAGGTTTACATTAAAAAGGCATTTCCTCTGACTCTCTGTCCTTGAGCAGCGCAAAATGTAAACTATTCCCTTCCCTCCTTCCTTTGAAGAAAAAGGGGTTTCAATCTTCTTCTGTGAACACGGTCCATTTAAATAAGGAGATGGAGTCCCATCTTTTCGATCAGCTTTCTTTGTTTGACTTGTCAGTAATAACACTTGAGCTGAAATTGTACGGGCGTCCTGCTAATTTAGTAATTATTGACACGGTGCTGGGCAAGAAATGATAGCAAACACAGGGAACTGTTAAGAAGAAATGAAATAAAAGATCTTCATATCATTGTTGAATAATGGTTGAGATCATTTTGTGCTCTAAGTAGGCCCAAGGCTCCTTTTTCCATTTTCCCGACACATTTATAATTTATGCTTTGTAATAGTTCCAAATATTTTTAGGACTCTGCACTTTGTTTGAGAATCCCAAAGAACTGAATGAGAATCACGAAGTGCACACACAGATGAGTGAGTAATATGACCTGCCACAGCTTTTGATTTAAGAATGATCCTTCATTTCTCTACACCCCCTTCCTTCTTTTTCAATTTACATTTGTATTTAGAGCTGCCTGGGCTCTGGCTGAGATAAGTGTTGCCTATGCAGTTGACCCCATTGTATGTAGCTGGACCCAGAGATTGCTTTTGGATTTTGCCCTGTAGATAACCATCATGGCAGCTTTACTTAGTTAAAATGGCTTTTCAGTGGCCCGGCATGCATGGGCTGTAGTGGTTTGTTGAAAGGAAGTTTTTGCCACGCTGTGATGGTTCTCTAATCTTTGCAATACAGCAGTGTGTTCCTAGTCGCACAAATTATATACAAAAGAAAACGTCCACTCATGTTCATCTCTTACCTGCTCATTGAATATGCTGTTTATTAGGAAGAACTTGCAGAAAGGAAAAGCAATGTTAACCTGCGTACTTCCCATCACTCAGTCTTCCATCTCCTCTTACTGCATTCTTTCCAGCTGCCGTAGTACTAAAGGAGGTACTAAATGACGGTGCAGTAACAGCCCAGACTATGCCGCGCCGGCAACACTTAGTTATTTTTAACCACCATTTCTCCATAGCAATGCACTATACGGAGGGTGTGCATTGCTATAGCAACATAGCGGCAGCATCGTGGTTTGTGCCCACTGATGCTACATTGCCTTAGCACATTACTACAGCGACGTAGTGTCACGGGTAGGCACACCCATTCTGTGGTAATTTAAATAGTACAAACACATTTTCTACAGGGTAGTGTGAAGTACGCTGTGCACTTCAGTATCACTCAAAGCTGTACTGGGCTAGCCACCCCAGGACTGGAATAGCAGATGGGAGAGAAATTGTCAAGGGAATTCCAATCCTGTAGTGAGCAAGTAGCAAGCTTAAATATAGATTCATAGATTCATCGATGTAGGGTCGGAAGGGACCTAAGTAGATCAAGTCCGACCCCCTGCCCTGGGTAGGAGAGAATACTGGGCTCATATGACCCCAGCTAGGTAATCGTCAAGCCTCCTCTTAAAGACCCCCAAGGCAGGAGCCAACACCACTTCCCTTGGAAGTTGGTTCCAGATCCTAGCTGCCCTGACTGTGAAGTAGTGCCTTCTAATGTCCAGCCTGAATATTGCAATACGAGGCTCGTACTTCCTAAATTTGCCCATGACTGAAACGAATGCAGTAAGATCTCACTAGCGAATTCTTTATCAAAAAGAAGATATGTATTTCAGTTGTGGTCAGAACTTCCTTCTTTAATTTAAGTGCTGATTTCTTTTGTTTTGTTTTAAACTTAAAACTCTGGCCTGTTATCAATAGTAAAATGCAAGGTTTGGTTTAACACTACTATTGTAATACTCAGTTCACTAAGGCTAAATACAGAAAGTCAAAAAGCTAGAGGCTGAATCAATTCAATCTTCACAGGTTAGTCTAAGCTGCATAGATTGAACCAATAAGCAAGTGAATGGACATTGACGTTTAATTCTGGAAATGCAGCCACATGCCTGCAGTGGCCCAGGCCAGAAGCCGGGGGATGCTAAAGCATGCCTCCCTGCTCAGCTGGAGCAGACAGCTTGGGCCAAACCTAGCCCACCCACCCTGTGAGGGGAAGGTTTGTAGGGGATGTGCAAAGCATCCTGGGATGCTGGGGGACTCAAACCTAGCCCACCTACCCTGTGAGGGGAAGGTTTGTAGGGGATGTGCAAAGCATCCTGGGATGCTGGGGGACTGAAAGTTAACTTGAATCTGGAAGGGATCTGGGACAGAATCCAATAAACCGGTTTAACCTAAATCAGTTAAGTCTGATACTGCATTCATCCAGGTATATCTTAAACTGGTTTTGGCTATTTTGGGCATTTATAGATGTGCTACGGGAATTTGGGGGGGAAGAAGGGGGAGGTACTTTAATTAGAGTGGATCTGAGAGCCCTCTAATTAAAGCATCTGGAACATCACATATATCAGTGTCCCCACACTGCAAAATGGCAGCAGGGGCAAAGGAGTTTTAGTTAAAGCACCCCCACCACCATTTTCCAGTAAGGGGATACTGATACATGTGACACTGTAGTCTGCTGGAGCGCAGTAATTACCATGCTCCAGCAGACTCAATTAATCAAATAATTACAGCATGTTGGAACAGGCTTGCTGCACATGTATAAGTGCCCTTTGAAAGCAGTTTATATGCACTGAACTCCTGGGCTAGGGACAGAAGCTATGGATAAACTAGTTTAGGTGATCGGAAACTGGTTTAAACCTGTAACAGAACAGAAGCTCGGTGCACATAAACCAATTTCAAAATGGCTGAAACTGATTTAAGATAAACCTGGTTGAATGTAGTATCGGACTTAACTGATTTGGGTCAAACTGATTTATGAAACTTCTGTCCCAGACCCCTGGTTTAAGTTAAAACACAGTCCCCCAGCATCCCAGCATGTTTTCCAGCCCTAGATTGGGCTGGACAGGGCTGTCTGCTCCATAACACAGGGCTAGCCCCTGCCCCTCTGCTCCCTAGCTGGAGCAGTGAGGGCTGGGTGACAAGGGGGTGAGGAGGCAAACCTGGCTAGGGATGCAGTCCAATCTGCGGGAGGATGGGGACTGCCCCCCCCCCAAGACAAACCTCAGTTGGGGGCTGGGGGCTGGGGTCAGGGAGGGGGTTAAACACCCCTCCCCTGCTCAAATTTACTGGTGCCTGTGACTGTGGACTACAAATCACAGAGGCACCTAGAAGCAGGAAGAGGAAGTGATGAACAACCCTGCCAAGTCCTGCTGCTATGATTCTGGACTGCAAATCCCAAAGACCTTGGGGCAGCAAGAAGAGGAAGCAAACACACAGCTCATGCTGTCTACGTGCCAGAGAGCCATACTCTACTCCCCCACTTCCCCGCCACCTTCTGGCCTGAGCCAGCGCAGACATGTGGCTGCATTTCCTGAATCAAAGGTAAATGTTTGTTAACTTCTATTTTAATTTAATGTCTGCAGCTTAAACTAACCTGCAAAGACTGAATCAATTCAGCCTCAGGCTTTTTGACTGTCTGTACTTAGTCCTGTTGTATTACAGATTTGAACCAGTTTCTGATGACTTACACCAGTTTATATGTAATTTCTGTCCCCAGTCAAAGTTTTTCTGCTATTTCCAGCATCAAAACCACAGTATATAGTATTGGAACTAGAAATCTCTGCACCTTCCAGTTTTGAATTGTGTTTTTCTTAAGCAAAGCTCATTTTTTAATTTTTGATTCACAAAGGTATTTGAGAAGCTGCCTAGTAAGAGTGTCTGGTTGGTTCTTTTGACTGAAGGTCTTTACTTTCCCTTTATGTCATTGCTATGTCCCTGGTATTGTGCTGGGGAGACTGACTGATTAGTCACTGTTTAACTTTATATTTTCTTTAAATAATGAAAAGGGATAGAGATGAGTGCTCTTTAAATAAAGGTTCTTTAGCTAAAGACAGGCATTCAAAAAGCCTGAGCCTGAATTGATTCAATCTTTGCAGGTTAGTTTAACCTGGCTAGGTTGAACTGGTTTGTATCCACCCAGACATCCCCCCTGGACTGAACAAATGCAGGCACATGCCTGTAGTGGCTCAGGCTAGACGTCAGGGGGTGCTAGAGCAGCCCTCCCTGCCCTTCCTCAATGCTGAGCTGAGGGGAGGCATAGCCAGGCCCCAGCAAGATGCTCTTATTAGGAAGGGGTGTAAATCCCCACTCTGCCTGCACCATCCCAGACTTTCCCCCCACTTGCTGCTCAAGGGGCAGGAGTACTGCCAGACTCCAGCCCTAGCACTCTGAGGCAAAGCAGGGGTGTGCAGTGCATGGATCTGTTGATGATACTGAGCTTTTCAATCTCCCTCTCCCTGCTTCTTCATATTGCCTGCAAACCTGACAGGGCTGCAAACCAGCAGGGGGCAGATAAAACTAGCAGGGATCTGATAACAGTGTTTATCAGCCCATCAACAAAACAAAATCCTCTCTCATTAGTTCAAGCTCTTCTTAAACAGTTTTTTTTCCAAGGAAGGAATGAAGGGACATTACTAGCTGACTTGTTGATTAGCTCCAAAAAGCCCTAAGTGGACACTGTTCTGTCTGCCTGTCCCAGTGAAATTGGAAACACATGCACAGACACCTCTCAGCCTTAGCTAGCATACCACATGCCTAGGGTCTGTGGGGCTGGGGTCCATGATGTGGGACATGGGAGGCAGGGAGGGAGCAAGGGGGGAATCCCTGCTTGAGCAGCGAGGAAAGCCAGGCAGACCCTGCTGTGCCTGCAGTCTCCCCTGGAGCTCAGGGCAAGGGAGCAGAGGAGCAGGGCCAGCCTGTTCTCTGGAGCAGAGAGCCCAGCTCAGGGCTGCAAAGCATCTGGGATGCTGGGAGACTCTAGTTTAAGTTAAACCAGGAAGCAGTCTGGGACAGACATTGCATAAACCAGTTTGACCCAAATCAGTTCACTCTGATACTACCCTCAACCAGGTTTATCTTAAACCAGTTTCAGCCATTTGGAAACTGGTTTATGTGCACTGGACTTATGTTCTGTTACAGGTTCAAACCAGTTTCTGATCACTTAAACTGGTTTATGTGTAATGTCTGTCCCTAGCTTTTGAGAAAGAAAAAATATATATGTATGAAGTCACATGCAAAGATTAATATATTGTATTGATATTAATATTATTGTATTAATCTTGTATTAAGATTAATATAGAGATCATACAGAAATAATACTCAGAGTCTATGTGAAGTATTGGACTTATTATTAGTACAGGTATTGAATTACACAACAATTAATGACAAAGTTCTTTCCCCTGACCATTTTTTATAGCAATGAAGAATATGATATGCCATACTACTTAGGGACATGGAACCCACATGTTGGTAAAGAGGCATGAAAAAGTGTATTTACTTCCAAAATACTGTTTTATGATTATCCATTCTCAGCATCAGTTATCCTCCCTTTTTGGTTTTGGTTTTTGGTTTTTTTATAAGCACCTCAGCTAGAAGTTGCAGTAGCAGCACTATAAAAAAAAAATCGGTTATGTCTTTGCATGTTACTAGCTTCTGTGTAAGATCTGCTTGTGCGTACAAGCTATTTGGATGGGAAAAGAAATAATAAAGCAGCAGATTCCATCTTCAGCATTGCTGCCTGTTCCCCTAAAGCGATGTCTTGTATACAGGGGGGTTTGTGTACCGCCATGATTACTGTTACCAGGAGTTGTGTGCATGATTGACTCCAAATTTACCCCTGAGGCCTGTGAACAATTAAAGACTAGTTGTCATAAAATAGATCTTTAAGTACAGTTCTTTAATACAAACATAAATTAACATTTCTGAATTCAGACTGTTTCTACTCCAACCCTAGTTTAACAATATAAACATCTCTGCAAGGCAAAAGACAGTAAGTCTTGAAGCCTTTTATGCTATTCGGTAATTTCTACTATATTATTTCAGATTTTTCTGCCCATTTTTTATTTTTCTTCCAGTCTACACCAGTCAACAGAGCTTTTGAGTAGTTTAGGGAGAGAGAAAGAGAAGCAACAATGTCCTGGAGGAAATTTCAATATAAAACTCAAGCTACAAATAAAATTCCACTCCAAGGGAAAATCCCTCAGAGAACTAAAGCTATACTCTCTGAGAGCATGACTCTGTATTTCTATGAACATGTTTCTTCTCCTTTTTCATATCCTCTTCCAAACCCTGTTAAGGCAGTAGACCCATTTCGGTGTCATTCCAACACACTACAAACTTCCCTGAAATGTTGCAATATGATCTTTCTTTTGTTTCGCGTATCCGTTTTAAATCCAATAAAATACTTAATGGAGCGTGTCTACAAATTGAAAATGGTCTCATCGTTGAATGGAAACAAAAGATGCAGAAAAGAATCATATTAAAGAAAAAATTGTATAATTTTCAAGGGGGAAAAACCTAAAATGAAATCTGTTTACTAACCCACCAGCTGTCATTGCTACTTCTGGCTGCAACGGATTGCATTCACTGAGCTATATACTTGCAGTCACCAGAATGACTGTAAGGTTTCTGCTCAGTCTAATGCCTTTTCAACTTCTATTTGTTCCTTCAGCACGGGGAATTTAATTGTAGTACCTTCGTGATTTGCTGTGCTAATTTAATGCTTACATTTTAAAGCTGATTGTATTTAAAACCAAAAAGGGAGTGGAACAACTAATTATGTATTATGTATCTGTATTATGGCAGTGCCTAGATTCCCTAACTAGCATCAAGGCCCCACTGTCCTAAAATGCCTGTTAGCCCTATTGCGTTAGACTAAGCCGCCCATTTAGCTTTTGTTTGCTAAAGGGTAATTGCAGGCACATGGACAGTTACTGCTGACCCATTATACACCTCACCCCCTCCCTTTTATAATTGCTCTTATTGACTGATTGTCCATGGCCAGAGAGTTTGTCATCTAAATATAGAAGAGAGCAAAAGGTAGACAAAAGTTGGGATCAGCACGCTCATTTTTTATATGTGAAGGATTGGGTCACAGAGGGATTAAAGTACTGATTAATCAAATTACTTAACACACAACTTTGTGTTTCAACATATACTTCAGACGCACAAACATGCGTAACGAAATCATGATGGAACTCAGTCTGCGCCGATGTGTTTTACAGATTCGGGGCCAAAGCACCTGAGGACGTCTGAGGATAGATGGACAGAGCTGGGAATGAAACCCAGAGCTTCCCCTTGCAAACCTAAGGTGTCATTAAAAACCATTGTTCCTCTTCATACTTATGTTAAAATGAAATTTCTTGTCTGAACAGCCAATAATAGCATAAAAAGAATTTTGGGGCTGAAGTAAAAATATATTGCAATGCATCATGCTTTGAATAGGAAGGCAGAGGAAAAATGAAACTCAGCAAAACTAGTATTTAAAAATGTTATTGATTTTAATGAGAACTCGTGTTTGGTTTTTCTAACTTTGGCACCAGTTAGTACCGTGGCCCAGCACATCTCAGATCGCAGAATAGCCAACTGCATAGGCCTTGGAGACTAAAATAGCCACTTCTCTGGTCCCTATAACTGAGAGTAAAGCCAACTGCCTAAAACACTGAGTTCAAAGAAAAGTTGTGCTTCTGTTTTTAGCTGAGGGACTAATGGTTTCCTTGGTTTCCCTGGCAGATCTGAAAAATTCAGCAAATCAAAAAGTTAAAAAAAAAATATATTCCTTGGAGGATAAAAGGAAACATTTAATCTCAAAGGAGTATTTGGGCTTTTCCGGAATTTCTTTGATTTTTTTTTTTCCTTTTACAAATTACACATGCGCACACATACATGTTTTTCACAAATTACACATGCACACGTGTATCTGTGGAAGGAAAATTATACATTTATATATTTTTTGCTATGGTATATATTTAATTTAATAAATATTTGTCATAAATATCTTAGCAATAATTATATCACTTTGCCTTTTCCTTCCACGGGTGTATGTTAATTTATATAGAAATGTTAGAGGAGTAGCAGAGAGAGATCTGAGAGAAGTTTCAGTCCAATGTTGTTTCCCCCTCCCCAGACAATGCAGATTTACAGACATTAAAATGTGTTGGGTCTTGGTTTTGCTGACCCAAAATGTGTATATTCCAAAACCAAAACCCAAAACATTTGAACGTCTCTAAATCTGCATTGTCTAGGAAGAAAAATAAACCCCAAACATCTGACCAAAACTTTTTTCTCAGAACTATTTCTGCTACCCATGTTACATTTATATCTTAGTAAAAAATAAAATCCACAGCCCGCTCACTTCAAAGAAGGGCTTATCATTGACTTTACCATGCTTCAGCTCAAAACCCTATAGAGAATTTCATTTTCCTGGCCCATCACACTGATATCCTTCCCCGGTAATACATTTATTTTCAGACAAACCTTGAAAGGGAATTCCACTTCTGTATAAGTGCGTGTGATTTTGTGCACTCAGATATATGCAGGATTTTCAAATAGTGATGTATGTGCAGCAGCATCTGTCACCTGAGGGTACAGGTGACAGAACGGGAGCTTGGTTTTTCCTGTTTATGCATTTTATCTGCAGTATTACCATTCGCCATCCTCCCACGCAGCGAACAGGGCTCCAAGGGTGCCTGCATTTGCTTACAAAAACAATGAAGGCCACTGCATCAATAGCTGGACTTGAACATGTTCCTGTTCTTGCCCTTGGTTCCCCAAAAGAAAAAGTTAAAATGCTCTAGCCACTGGCGTGGAGAATTGATAGTCTTAATCTAGAACAGATCATTTTCTCGGCGTGCTTTTGCCCACTGACATAGGAAACACAACATGACCATGAGCCAGGAGACGCACAAAACCAGCAAGCTTAATTATTTGCATTCAAAATCCAAATAAATATATTGTTTAAAAAAAAAAACACAAAAAACAAACCCTGATCCTAAAACCTGATCCTTTTCATCTTAATTTTGAACAGTTGCTACTCCAATTAAATTCTACCACCTAGCATTTTCAAACAGCTCTTAGTTGTTTCAGCAAACTCTTTTAATGGACAGCTGTTTTTGACAGCTCCTCCTGATTTGCCAGCGCTATGTCATCTGCCAGAGCAGGAGGACCCATTTTGTATTCTGCTGCTGGCACTAAGGGGATATGCAAATGCACACATGAATCAGTTGTCACCAGCACAGACACACGGTGGTGAGATGATCAGAATGTGTTGGGAGTTTAGTTGGCTTAAAGTGGGAGGGAAAAAAAAAAAAAAAAGCCACGCTTAGATTTCTTGAAGTGATTTTTATTTCAAGTCTCTCCAGTTTATTTTCACTTTGTGGTGCTTGTTAGATTTAGTTCAGGAGAGTGCAATCTGCTCCTCGCAAATCACCAACCCGCAACTCAAAAGTTGAGGAATTATAGAAACACTTCAGGTAAACAGCGTTAGAAGTTCGCCTGCACAAACAGAATTTGAGATGGGACCAAACTTTGCAAATATTTTAACCTCCAGAAGAGAGAAAACTTCATCTTCCCAGAAATGCAGCACAAAAGAAAAATTTATGGGGACTTCCCAAGTCCCTCTGGTAAGCAGTGTGGAGTCCTTCAACCACCAAGCACTCAGCATAATGGGCTGACTTATTAGGCACTGCAGATGCAGCCCATTGCATGGGGCAGTGCAGATGGGCACTGCAGATGCAGCCTGTATGTAAAAGAGGGGAAGAAATCACTACTGGAATTCAATCATATGGATTGGATTGTGTCTTTCTCTTTCCAAACACCGACACTAAAATTCAGGGACTTTTAGTTCCTCTGCGAGTTTGAATGACAAAAGTCAACGTGTTTGCACATGCAGCTGCTAGCACCTCAGGTAACAGTGGCCTGGTAGACACAGCCGCTATCGAGCAAATACCAGGCATCATCATGTTTTAAGGTTATCCTGGTTGCTTCAGGGCCAGCGTTTCACCTTTCATGTTCACCTTAAAGAACCAACGGACAAGCCAAAAACAGGCAAAGTCTCCTTCTCCTTGTCACTATGATGATTTTTAATATTATTTATATGTCCAAGAAAGCAGCTGAGCATGTACTATGATTATCAGAAGCACATAAGCAGGCTAGGTATCTCACTCCCACTATCAGGAATTTAGATGCTGCAAGTGTTCTAGGTATTTTTGGGAAAAAAAAAAATCAATCGAAAAATATGAATGATAATTGGAAGCTGTTTAAGAACCCTTTGCTCAAATCCTCAAAGCCCGCGATCAGGAAGCAACCTAATCTGGTTTTAAAGGGAAGCAGAAGCAAGTACAACAATAATGGTGATAAAACATGTGTAACTATGAACAATAAAATTAAGCGCTCTAAATTAGCAATTAATAGTTGTAGAAAATTGATAAGGGAAGCAAAGGCACCAAGGAGAAAACTATGAACTATACACTTAAGGACAGTAAAAAGAACATTGTTACGTGTCTTACTAGTTAGTGGATGCATGTGGTAGAAATATCATCAATACTAACGCAGAAAAAGAAAAAAAAATCTTCAATAAATATTCCTGCTCTGTATTTAGGGAAACGCCAGATAGTGCAGCCCTATCAATGGATGGGGATAAAATATTTTCCATGTCAACAGGGAGGAAGAATGATATTAAACAGCTACTAAAGATAGACATTGTAAAATTAACAAATCCAGGTAACTCACATTTTAAGTTTTGAACCATTAATATTGATTTTTCAATAACTTTGGACTCCTGGAGATGCTCTAGGAGACTACAAGAAAGCGAAGGTGATGCCAATATTTTTTTTTTTTAAATGAATAGGACAGCCCAGGGGTCTCAGTCTGTTATTGATTCCAGGCAAAGTAATGGAAAGACTACTACAGGCCTTGAGAATTAAACAATCATTCCAATCAACGTGGATTTATGGAAAATGTGTTTTGTCAAACTAATGTTATCATTTTTATGAGATCAAAAGTTTGATTGTGGTAATAGTAGGCTTCAGTAAGACATTTGATCTGGTATTACACGACATCTTATTAAACTAGAATGATCCAGAACTGGCATGGGGCATAATAAATGGATCAAAAATGGGTTAAATGATAAATGTTAAGGTGTAGTTATAAGCACGAGATCTCACATGGATCTTTTTTTGGCCCTGTGCCTAGAAAGAATATTTTATCAATGACTTGGGGAGGTGGAGGGAGAGGGGACCATGAAATCATTGCTGATAACATTTGGAGGCGAGGCAAGCATAGCTTAACAAAGAGAAGGTAATGAACAACTTGATTGACCTATTGCTACGCCGCAGGGAATGGGAATTGGATAATGAAGAGTTCTTTAGTTTATTATCAGGTAAAGATATAATAAAAGCAATTATTAGAAGTTGGAGTTAGACAAATTTACTTTGAAAATGAGGCACCGAGTTTTAGAAATGAAGGTAGCTGATCAATGGAATACCTTCTCTAAGGTTATGATGGCTACACCTTGACAGGACATCTTTAAGTGAAGACAGGATGTCTCTCATAAAGATACACTCTAGTTCAAATAATGCAATTGGACTTCAAGTAGGAAATAATATAGAGAAATCCTATGGTCTGGGTTATTCAGGAGGTCAAACCAGATGATTGCTATGGTCCTTTTTTGTCTTAAAAATCTATTAAATCTATAAAGACCATTGAAAATCTGGCCCGGTATTCATAATCTATAAACTTACATTTCAATAGTTTAAAATTCACCCCTACCTCTAACATCTCCAGGCTGTAGATTGTTACTACCCAGTCATGCGGCTGCTCAATCTGGCGGGATGCAAATAAATGGTACTCAGTGTTCTTATAAAAATGCAATAAGAGTGAAGTTTTACATTTCATGTAAAATGGCATTTTTGCTTTAACGAATATAATTTAACCTGACACAGCTCTGCTGAGCTTTACAGTGGCTTAATCAAATACAGCACCGCTTTAAAAATTGGGATCGCTGCAAACAGTGGATCAAGTTATTGGTCTTTCATATCTCAAGCGCTGAAGCTCATTAGGTCCCAGGTTGAGAGTGAAAAGCTATGTCGTTCTAGCTCGGCATAAGTGTAATAGGAGTTAACTCTCATGCCTCTGTCAAGCTGGCGATTCGCTCTCCTCCTTTTTTTCTTATTCAAAAGGAAGCTCTCTCAGGTTTGCCTAAGTTTGAGCCTGAGACAACCTGCTTGCAGCTGAGCCAGCACTCCTGAATAAAAGAAGGGATTTGTTAGTGAATGAGTGCCTAGGAGCTGTGTCTTTTCAGATGAGCAAATTCCTTCCCATCACAAATTAATACTAGTAATATACAGTAATGCGATGCATGTTGTGGCCACAATGCAATTCTACCAGCCCCCCCCCCTTTCCCCCCAAAAAAACCAACTTATTTAATAAACAGATCCCCTAGGTAAAGCTATGCAGGGAGTCTTGACACCAAGCTATTGATTGGAGAAAGCATCTTCTGAAAAATGTTTGCAGATCTCCTTGTTTGTGAAGAAATAGTCGCCAGTAATCCTGATGACAAGGCTCCCTACATGGCACTTGCTTTTGTGCTAATGAGTTCGTGCCTCCCGACCAAAGTGCCTCTTCATGGGAAATACACCTTTTGAACCAGATTAAATCAAGCTTCTTTACGCACACTAATCATTCTGTACCTTGTACGCGCTGAATTTCCAGGCTTTTACTTACTCACACCCTGATCAATCGTCAATCAATACCAATGGCTGCAATGGCTGTTTCTCATCAGCGCTTCTTCCTTCTCCTTTGTCACTTTTACCATGTCACCGTGTTATTCAGAAGAGGTTTGTTTAAATAAAAAAAAAATTAAATCAATTGGTCTCTGTGTCATCAACAGTGCCTATTGGATCAGTCAGGGACAGGTCCATAGCACGGGAGGGCAGCAAGTTTCATTTTTATTTGTCATATTGCATGGTGTGTTATTCTTGAAAATCATTAACTGTCCCTCCCCTCTTCTGCCCCCCCTCCAACTTTCCATTTCTATTTAAAGCCTGCACTTAGGCAGAATGGTCCATGGAGAAATGAATCTTTCTCCTCTTGGTTCCTTCAGCTGAACCATGGCAAAGCTTTGACGTTTTGTGATTTTTATTATCCAGCTCCCTGTGCTGATCTCAAGCTGATGTACAGAGTGTGGAAGAAGGCTGGTATTAGCCTTGAGTAAGCAAGCACTACACTGATTAACCATATGGAGATTGAGTTGCAAACTATCCAACTTGAGTTCAGGGTTGTGAATTGTTCTGTTCTATTTTAACCAGTAATTTAATGTATTTTGCAGTGCTAACTAAGTTAATTAGATAGGGATAGATTGTGAATTGCATTCCATGTCTAGAAAATAGGAGAATGAATGCCAACATCGGCTTCATGGCCACAGCCGCTACCTGACTCGGGTCCAAGCCCAAACAAGTAAGCAAGAATTTGCGCCTCTAGATATGGATAGGTTGCAGGAAAGTAAGGAGTAGCTACTGGCCGTATTTACCAGCCAGCCAATCTGAGCTAGCATGAGGGTTTAATAACTTGCTGGTGGTGTAAGCCAGCAACAAATCACTATCGCGTGGAACAGGGAAATAGCTGGGGGCAGACTGTCTTTGGTACAGAGTGCTTGTGGGGATAGAGCAGCTCATGCAAAGGGCTGTTGTTCAGCATTGTGCCTGATTTCCCAAGTCAGCCCTGAATGCCTGAACAACACTTTGAATGTGGAAAGGGTGTTGTACAGTGTTAAACTGTAATAGTGTTAAGTCCTATAGTCCTAACCGAGGCAAGACTCTCTTTGGCTTTCATTGGGATGTAGGATTTGAGTTCCATATACTCTTCCCTGAATAAGAAAAATCTTCACGTTTTGTCTTACTGATTTTTCTTAAAGTTTCTAGCAGAGGAGAGGTCAGTGATATTCATTAGCTACAGGGGAACACCCAATGCCTAGGTATTAAGAGAGGAGGCTGAAGGTCATTGCTTTAACTTTGCCCTAATGTAAGGCACTCCTCCCTAGAGAATTGTCACACTTTAAATTAGGTAGCATATAAGATTAAAAGGCATGGTTACAAACAACCTATTTGCCTGCAGGACACCAGGACCATGGTGAATGCCATCAATTAAGCCTTTATCTAAACAACTCTAATTTGTTAATAAATTATGAAATATCTTTAATATGAAATGCATTCTTATCATCTGTTTTATCTCTGAGAAAGGTATACTCTCCTACTTGGATATATTTCTACTGTAAGGCAGAACTCCTTTATGCTTCCAACTCCATCAAGAGGGTTAATTGAAATCTATTATTAGGAAAGTTTAGAGGGAGGAAGAATAACTAATGCTGTGAATTATGGATGCATGGATAAATGGGGAAAACATGAGGATTAACTTTATCAGGTGCCTTTGACCACCTCTTTAACACTCTCCCTACTAATCTTTTTCATGATTTAATATACCATTCTGTACCTTTGAGCAGCTTCAAATAGAAACTGCTAATAAATAAACAGAAACATTAAAAAAGACTTTTTCCTCTTCTTTCCCCTTCCTTTGATTCCCCCCTCCCCTGTAAAAGTTTTCAAACTGAAAGAAACTTTGAGTGCTGCTGCTCTCCAGTACTTGTTTCTAGTTCTGAAATACCCTAGAATATTATATTTTTGAAACTGCTGCGTTGTTATGACTCAAAATAACATTGGTCATTTTTTGAGGTTTATGAAATCTTTGCTATTTTCCTTCCTCTGAGCCAGTAGAATTGAACTCCTAGCAAATAAGATAGCCTGGTTTTGTGAAGGAGGGGCTATTTCACAGTCAGGGCAGCTAGGACCTGGAACCAACTTCCAAAAGAAGTGGTGCTGGCTCCTATCCTGGCGGTCTTTAAAACAAGGCTGGATGAACATCTGGCCAGGGTCATGCCTTCTGACCCTACCAACTATGAAACTATGGATAAATTAAAAAAAAAACAAAACCTTTAAAAACTCTCATCATCAAAAATGGTTTTCTGTACAACATGCACTAGGCTGTATTCAGCATGCGCCGTATCATATTTTTTGGGATGACCAACATGTGGTTTTATGATTCTATGATACATGACATGTAGCTTTGGTGTCTATGAGTAATAAGGAGGATATCCAAAGTTCAAACCTATAAAACATGTAGGTAGAAAAGAGAATAAATAGGATAGAATAGAGGGGGAAAAGGCTTTTATTGATATGAGACATCGTGTCAGTGTGAGCAATAGAGCATCTACTCTCTGCCTTTCTCATATGTTGGTATAAATCAGAGAGAGTACTGTGCTACTGCTACTGTGGGGAGAGTACAAGTCAGTCGTAAAGCCACATTCATGTAGAATGGAGCATCCTAGTTTGACATCAAGCAGAAAGGGGTTGGGACCAGAGATGGGACGAAGGGGTGTTGAGGCATGCAGACCCCGGTGCAATGCTCTCTGAGGAACCCCAGCCAAGGGAAGGTTTCTGGGGCAACCATCTTATCTTGCAAAGTTAGAGCAGCTCTGTGGTTATTCAACTTTAACTTGCTCTGGGGGACAAGCTGGCTATCCACCCAGATTATTAGAGAAGGTCCTCAGGTGACAAAGAGCAGAGCTCAGAATTATAGTCCATGTGCCTACTAATAATATGAAAGCTTTTCAGCAATATAACTTTTCATAGAAGATCTCAAAGCACTTTATAGACACTAATAAATAAGGTCCCAGAGCACGGCTGTCCGTATTTCCATCCTTAATAGAAATACCACACGGCTCTGAATGACAGCAGTGCTTTTGGGTGCCGTTATAATACTTACAGTAGTAGAGGACGGTGCTTTAACTCCTGTAAAACTTAAATCAGCAACCCCCCCATTTCATATTCCTAAGTAGTAACATGTTGTGGGGGGGTTTCCCCCTGTGAGGAGCTTAACCCAAGAAGTGACACAAACTGGCCTGAGTGTTTTCATATACTAAGATGTGTTTTTCCCTGAAGACTTAACGGCTCATTGCAAGTAGCGGTATCAAAAACATCTGGATGGATGTTTATTTCTTACCTTCTTTAGTGGAATTCCTTTGTGGTCACAGAGAACTAATGAAGGGAATGAGAGAGAAACAATGTTGCAAAATCATTAGACAGGAAAAAGGAGCACTGTTCAAACAAATATATTTTGCTATTACAATGCCGTTTTCAGAGTCTTGTGCGCAACCCCTACTGTTCCTTACACTTGCACTTCACTGGGGACAAAAAATTCATTAAATGGCTCTTCATTTTACCGTATCAATATGTTTTAAGTCAAATTGTGTATTCTTTGCAGTTAATTTTCTTTTAAACACAAAGCGCCATCAGAAAGTTTAGCTGCAGGGGGGCTGAAGGCGAGAAGGAAGATACAAACATCCCTCTTATGAACAATAATAATAATAATGAAGTCTTTTAAAGTTTAAAGGAAAATAGGGGCTTATTTTATGCTAAGACTGCAAGACCTGTTCATTGATCTTTTCAAAGAAGCAACAACAATAGGCAGACAACAGAATAAAAGAAAATGAAAGCAAGGGAATAAAAGCTATAAGGAGCTCGGGTACAAGGAGCCAGTAATCCAGAGTCAGTGGGTATCGATGAGGCATGGGATAAAACATGCCTGATAAAATACTGTCCCCCAACAGAAGAGAGACCCTGTCTGTATTGAATGACCAGCTACCAGGTGGTTTCATTCAGGAAGGCCTTTCTCCCCAACTCCTATAAACCCTATGCACTTTCCATATGGCCATCATCTTAGCCTCCCTCCCAGTAAAAATAAAAGCCAGTGCCTATGCCTATGCACCATAATAGTTGCAGGAATAATAAATGCGTTATGCCCGTAGCAAAAAGTAATATTGCAGTGCAGCATCCATAAGGTAGTTGCCAGTCTCTGGAGTGGACTCCTCCAGGAAATAAAGTGCTCCTTGCATTGGCTGGAAGCAGGCTGTATGGATATCAAATACATTTGAGTGACTAAGACTGTAGGTAGGATCCAAGTTGGACCCCGCACAAGCAAATGATGCTTTGTGCTATGAATGTCTTTCCTGGAACACTGTTCTTTGCAACATTCATTCATCCTACTCTCATTGCTGGGTATATCACTTGAAAGTACAGTGAGTAAGAGGCCAAGAGCCCAAAATATACCATGCTTAACAACACAAAGGAAGACCGCCGCAATAGCCATAGTCAGAAGATCAAAGATGTGAATGGCTCAGGCAACTTATGTGCGTAATTAGGGCTTGCTCCCACAGCAGTTAAATCAGTGGGAGTTGGCCCATTAATATGAACAGGGAAACAATGAATCCCTGATTGCAGAGTGTGACAATCCCCTTGGTTTCACCATGGGATGATCCCAGAGTCCCAAGTGCTTTCCCCACTGCCCTACTGTGTACTCTGAGGCCTTCAACAGAGATTTTCTAGGAGACAGGAGTCTTTCCAGAAGCAAGATCCAATAGAAGTCCTGAGTGTGGGGCAGTGGAAAGTGGATCTGTGTCTCACCATGGACTGTCGCAGAGGTTTTGCTCAACACATAGCAACAGCAACAACAACAACAACATGGATAAAAAATCAGCCAAAGGACCAAGTTCCTTTTTAAAAGGGAAGATGAAAATAAGAATTACTGAGAAGATCAAACTGAGGCCTTTCCTACAAACCTGGACCTGAATTAGAATGCCGAATCCAAATGCTGCTAGTGATACTTTGCCTTCTAGTGATCCTTAGCCTTCCCAGTAGACAAACATCAGTAGTTCCTGAAGGTAACTGGTTATGCCATCTCAAACTGTTGAAGGGCAATTAAATCAAGATTGCATGATGCAGGCAAGGAAGTGGAACTGGGGAGGGAGTAAGCATGTCCGTGGGACTGAAACCTACTTTTAAAGATTTCAGTGACAAGGAAATCCATGAGAAACTTTGGCCAGCTATCATGGGCATTTTTTCTCACTCAACAAAAGAAAGTCTGTGTCAACAGTGCACCATGTGCCATTGCCTGCCTACTCAACTCCATATGTGTTGTGCATAACTACACCTGTTTTTTGTGATAGGTTTGCAGATCAGGGTGCCTATTTTGCAGGCATACACAAATGGAACATGCCTCCAATCGCTCAAGTTCAGAAACCACAGCTGTTGCCCTTGGCTGAATTACAGACCAGATATCAGTTCAGAAGTCACCCAATATAAGGCGGAAAGTTGCTCTAATTGCTAATAACAGAAGAACAATAGTATCTCCACTCAGACAAATATGTACACTAAGTAATCGGATAACGAATCTCCAATAAACTCTTTTAGAGACCTGATTTGTGTTCCCTAATTCATCGGAGTCTGACTAATATATCAAATTTATCATAGGAAATACAGACAGGAACATGGGTTTATTATTGCTATCATACAATGTGCAGCAAAAGAAAGGACAAATGAACATAGACTAATGCATCTCAGCAGTAGCTGTTTACACTAAGTGAATGCCAACACATTCTCTCATTGCTTCCAAGAATAGAGGAATCCATTGACAAGAAGGCCAGCAAACGTGCGGAGGAGCCAGTCTTGTTATCAAATGATTACGTTTGGGCTTCTGTTGGATGTAGACCAAAGACAGAAGAATAATGAACTTTGGTTTTAAAGTGCTGTATACTATTATGCCATTTTGGCCAGGGATCCTGCACCATATGTCAAGTGGCCTGCAAATTCCCATAAAGCAGCAGTTCTGTACACTAGACCTATAATAAAGAGGTTGTAAAAGGAATACATGGCAAGTGAAAGCTCAAAAATGTGCCAAATGTGCAAACATGCTTATTAACTGCAGCACAGCAGCCAAAGGGAAAAGAGAAGATGCATATGGAACTAGAACCATGCAGGGGGGATGAAGGGATCGTGGAGAAACCTGCCAAAATTTTTCTTCCTCACCTCTTGCAAAAGTTGGAGTGTTCTGTGTTATTTTTCCCCCATTTGTATTTTTTCTTCTTCTTTTTTACAAAGCCTTCACATTGATTAGTGGGAGGCAAATATGTTATCTTACTCCAAACACCTTCTACCCTACACCTTAACCCAGTGTTAAGTTCTCTACGCCTTGTGGATCCTAGCAGTAAAGTTCATATGTAGGTCTTGAAGCGTCAAGGGTTTTAGACCCACTTGGGCACCATTGATTCCAAGTGTGTTAGAAGCAGTCTCCTTTAGTTGGATCCACAAATCTTGATGTTATAAAGGTCGTTATTGTTACTACCAAAGATATGATCTATTTCCAGTAAGTCTGACCCAACATTTTCCAAAGTAAGGATTTCACTCAGAAAATGCCATTTGACCAAAATCAAATGATTCTATGAAAGCTTGTCCACTTCCTCTTTTTTTCTTTTTTCTGTGTTTCAATGAAGACCCACATAGAATCCATTTAATTTTTCATTTTGAAATGACTTTTCAGTTTGATATTTTTCCCCTCAAAATCAGAATGAAATATTTCAGTTCTATTGAAACCAAACATTATGACCAACCAAATAATTTTTTTATATTGGTTTTGCACCAAAACTAGTATTGCATTTTATGGAAAATTGCAAATTTTTAATTGTGTTTCCATTCAGAATGATGACAACATTTGACATGAGTAGAAATTCCTGTAGTTTCCAGGCCTAGAAGGCTTCTAAACATTCATGAACTTTTCCCCCCTTTCTTTATGATATGCAGTCATTTATTTGTACACATTTTGTTAAGACGTGTGCATCTCTGACAAAATTAGGGTGAAATCAAGCTGATTAGTTTTATCTATTCTCTGTACACAATGTAAGATTTTGCTGTATATGCAACATAACAACCTAACTACAAAAATATTACCGTGGGGCTTAACTATTTTATTTTATACTTTCATAGACAAATACATAATGAATTCCAAATAAATCACATTTGATGAGCAGTCATTGACGGCCCATATTCTATCTTAGCCGGAGCTCAAATAATAATTTTCCACATTATGAAAATTATGAACTAGTTGACTGAACTAGTTGACAGAACACCTATTTTTCAGGCATTTTCCTCCTCCTCTGTGACTTCCATATGTTTCTATGACATGCAGGTGTGCTGTTTGAATTTTCAGACAAGTTCTTTGGTCCATGTTGGTGTACAGACACATGCCTATAAACACTAAAAATCCCTTGGCATGAGAGCTCAGCTTGTGCATTGTATTCACCATAATCTAGTGAATCCAGATCTTTCTATGGCACCTCTGTTTGAAGGACATCACTAAATTAGTCTCAAAACAAATTCAGCATCCCCACACTTTTAAGTTTGAAATTTGTCTGTACAAAGAAATAAGGAAATATGAATCCAAGTTCACAGAAAGAGTCACTGTACACTGAAAGAATAAATTCAATGGCATTTAAAAATTTCAATGTTAATATTGTGTGTGCATGTGTTTTTAATTCTAAATCTTTGTCATATGGAGTTGTCCGGCATCTAGATCGGTTGCTTAGTAGGGTGAGAGGTTTGAGTGCTGCAGCTACTCTTTTCAATCAGTTGTCCCTGTGCTCACCAAACTCAGTATGAGTAATTAGAGCAGTTTTCAGCCTAACAGTGTAACATCAATGATATTCAAAGGAAAGAGTCCATTATGGCAGTGATTGAAGGAATGGGGTCTGGAGAGGGTCAAAGTGGAAGGAAGAGGACTCTTCAGCAATACTTACCCTCGGGGCAAAGAGATTACATTCCATAGTAATCAAATGCAGTGGCCTCAAAGAAATATTGAAAAATAGCCTGGATATAGTATGATGAGTATCTATAGGCAAAAGAGACATGCAATCAATGTTAAGCCACATGGATTTTACTTGTTGGGTTATCTTCCTGTGGAGAGTATGCTAATAGCTTTTTGTAGCTCCTACTTTTGTGATTGACAATGTTAAAAATACACCATGACAAAACTATGGGTAAAAGAGCCTGGATTTAAAAAGTACTAACATTACTCTTTATCCAATGCTCACGATTATGTAAAGGATCATGCAAGTCATTTTACCCCACTCCCCTTTTTGAGACAACCCACTTTCCTAACGTGTTGCTTGTCTGAGTATTTGGAACCTAAAAACAAACATTTTTCAGAAGACCAAACGTCTAGTTAATTTTCTACACATCTATACGTTACTGCTTTGGGTTGAGGCAAGAATTCAACCTATGAAGTCTCTGATTTCCCACCGAAGCTGGGAGATATTGCAACCATTATCCATTAATGCTAGTCATGTGTGGCCATACACGTGTACTCTTGCTTCTCACGTGAAGTAGCATTGTACTGATTTCATTGGGATTATTTGCCTCTGCTACCCAGTGTCCTTGAGGATATCAGAATTTCACCAAAGTATAGTACAGAATTTCACCAAAGTGTAGTACTTTGACTGATTTCAGTGATGGCACCTCCTTTTAGCACCAGCACTAAACAAGGAACTCGTATCTGATCTTACCTGTTTGTAGCTGACTAGAAGCTGAACATGCTACTTCCTACATGTCGCACCCAGAGCATTTCAAAACAAAAAACTGAAGTCCTTAGACTGAATCCGTGAGAAAGAGAGAATAGATAGACGTTGGAAAATTCACAACGGGGGGCTGAAAGCAAAAGGAGACAGAAAAATCTATTACAAATGAAAATAATAAAATCTTTTAAAGTTTAAGGAAAAAATAGAGGCTCATTTTGTGCAAAGACGGTGAGACGTGTTCATTGATCTTTTAAAGAGTCAAGAAGAAATTGGCCAGCGACAGAATAAAAGAAAATGAAGTTCCATTAATACAATCTGTCGAAAGACAACTCGGGTAAATTGATCAATGCAGTACAAATCATTTCTAACCTTTCCCCCTCTTTGGAGAGGATGTGTTTTTGTTTTGTTTTTTTTTCCCTGAGAGAGTAAACAACACATCACCAATTTCAAGTGCTTTTTATATGACTTTTCCAGCACTAATGGAAATGGAGAATTTCTGGAACCAAACATGTTAATGCCTCCCCCGCTACCACCGGTTGGTCTGGAGAGGATCAGTGCATTGTCAAAGTTTGAGGCTAGTCATTTTGCAACTCTCAATATTGTTGATTTCCTCTCTTCCTTAGATGACTTTTTAAAATATAAGGCAATTAACAACTTGAAAAGGCTTAGGGATTATGATGGATCTATGAATGAACATACCCAAGAAGAAGTTTCACGTTGGCCAAGATTTGATACCTGTTGAAGTAACCCACTAGGCAGTACGAATAGTGCATCCTTCTTTGTGCTCATAAGCATGTGAGTCTGTAAAGCCCCACTGCTACAAGGCCTGGCATTTCTTTTTAACTCAAAAAGTAAAGATTCAAGCTTTTAGTACTGGAGATCCACAGTCAAATGCGTTTGAGCTCTATGGCAGATGCCACGTAAGTAGGGCTCAGCTGCAGATACTGCAGTTGAGTTTGGAAGATCAAGAAAAATCATGGAAGAAAAGCTGAAAGTTAGAGCTGAGAAATGGGTCTGACTACCCTATTCAGATTTCATAGATTCATAGATGTTAGGGTCGGAAGGGACCTCAATAGATCATCGAGTCCGACCCCCTGCATAGGCAGGAAA
>NW_005842148.1:754264-801256 GCF_000455745.1 Alligator sinensis | reverse complement strand
CTTAGGAACACTGAGGCAAAGAACTTGTTGAGGAGTTCAGCCTTGTCCCCCCTGTCCGTCACCAATTGTTTCTGCCCATTTAGCAGGGGTCCTATTCCTCCCTGGGCCTTCCTTTTACTCCCTATATATCTAAAAAACAATTTCTTGTTGTCCTTTACTTGGGATGCCATCCTCAGCCTCATGGTAGCTTTGGCCCGTCTAACTGCCTCTCTACAAGCACGAGCAGAGGAGGTATATTCGTCTTTGGTGATCTCTCCCTGTTTCCACTTTTTATGTGCTCCCCTTTTGGCCCTTAGGCTTCCCTGGATTTCTGCGGTCAGCCACAGCAACTGAATTCAAGTTATTCAGATCCTAAATTTGTTTATTGGTAAATAGGATTAAATTCTTACTTTTGCATTACCTGATAAAAAAGACATCATTAGAGAGCTATGATTAATGAAAGGACGCAGACAATTTAGCATTTGTTCCAAAAGGACAAAATAAAAGAACGCTTCTCCTTATAGGTGGCTTTCTCTGAGTGAAACAGGCCTTGTCTGCTTTACGACCCTAGTAAAATGAGGGTTAGAGATCCTATCTTGGTACCTAAAACACACTGGACATTTAACAAAGCTACTTCAAGTAATTCAGCAGCATAATCATTTTCTGTTTCACAAGCAAGTTGTCTTTTACCCTGGAGACAGTGCTTCATTCAGGTCAAGTCTGAAGGCACGTGAAGGTCAGCTTGGGGAGATCATACCACACCTGTCCATGTCACACCTGGTCTGTTAATACAAAGAGGGTATGTCCCTTTAGCCGCCTTACTAGGCTTCCAAGCAGGAATATTTCATCAAGAAATAACAATGATTTAGAAATAGGGGTTGTTAAAACTCAGCAGAAAGTTCTCTGAAAATCGCCCAAACGTCCTAAAGTACAGGGACCAGTTCAGAAAAAATGTTAAGCCCTTGCTCATCCCTCTTCAGCAAAGCAAACATTTACCACCTAGTAAAGCCCGTTGTTCAACTGGGTTCTGAATAACAGCCATCTGAGGAGAGGCATTTGTGATTCAACACAGGATATTAGCCACTAATATCATATTCATAGCCATCACATTTAACGTGCAGCTGGTATTTGTTAATAGCGCATGGATATTGGTACTGTTTTGTTTCTGCTCAGACACTTTAGACCAGATCCTAAGGCTCATCGCCTAAGGAAAGTAAAAAGGATGTCACTGGTTCTTTTTTTTAAAAGGCCCATCAACCTGCTCCTCCAAGGAATTTCTACCCAGAAAAGTAGTCCAATTTAAGTCAGGGGTTGGACCCAACTCTTTAAACCAAGAAATGATCGTTGTTCTAACATGCTCCTGGACCCAAACTTGCATGTGATCCAGCATCAGTGAAAAGAAATGTATCATTATCACCAACATAGGTGACTGGTAGGGGGTGCACGGGGGTGCACATCCCCCCCTCCCCCCAACGGGGCCAGTGCCCCCCGACAGCCAACACTGATTCTGTTGGTAGGGCTGGAGCCCACCCTGACTAGGTCAATGGCTTCTCCGGGTGCCCCCCCAGATTCAGGAGGCACCAGTCACTCATGATCAGCAATGTGAAATGACACTCAAATTCCATACAGGGGAAACTATTTTGATTTTTAGTTTGCGTGCGTGTCGCACCATGGAAAGATCTTGCAATATCTTTTAAGAGTTGCACCAAAAAAGAATTTGTTTTTCCACAAATGCAACAAAACCTACATTTTATGAAGTTACGAGCAGATGTGGAGTTGAGTAGCTGACTCAAGTAACAGGGGATTCTGGGAACTAAGATGAAAAGGAAGATGTCTCATTACTGTACGGGAAAATTGGGAAAGAACAAACTTTCAACCTTTTTTTAAAAAGACATACAAAAATCCAGCTGTTATGTCATAGGGACTAATTGTCAAGGAAGAAAATTGTTACCAATTTAAGAAGTCGGCTCCAAGAGATAAACAACTGGAAAAAAAAAACAACAACTGGAAAATGTTACCCTTTTTTTTTTTCTCCTATATATGTCATTTTAAGTTTGGAAAAATGTATTCCTCAATAATCTTGATACTCAAGAGTGATTATTTGCAAAGGAATCAGATCTTGATGTGAAAAACAGGACTCGTGTTAAGAGCATTTCTATGAAACAGAATATATCCTAAAATAAGAGGAGTGATAACGAGCACGTGGGTGCTAATAAACACAGTATATTACCAAAATTTATGGCATCATCCAGTACTTAGCTAGCAATTCAGTAAATGTAAATATCTAAAGTCATGGTAATGAAGAAGGATAGCAAAACATTCATCTGCCCATAAGCTTCTTTATTATCGTTGCGTCAAATTTGCCCTTTGCCTTTTCAGGCCTAAATTTGATTTCAAATGTTTTATATCTGTGTCGTGACATTGTGAATATTGGTAAACATTAAATGTTCTGCATTTACAGTTATATTTTATCATGTGACCTGCACGGCTGAATTATAGGTTGATTACTTAGAAATCTCCAGAGATATGCTGGCTCAGTCATATTTGGACAGTCCTAACAAAGACTGGGGATCTTCATAGGTATAACTGAGGGCAGTATCTGGTGTTTGCCATATGCGAAGAAGACAAGTTAGAGTTGTACCTTCTAGACTAACTAAATCAGAGATACATAATAGGGCTGTGTGAAGCTTCGGTCCCTGATTCGATTTGACGGAGATTTGGCCCCATTCGGGGGCCAAATCTCTGAATCCGAATAGAATCAGAGAACCCTTTAATCCCTATGAATTGAATCAGAACACTCCAACTCGATTCAGAATGATTCAGAAATTCAGACATAGACACAGCTTTAAACGTTTTTTCTACATACCTCTAGGTACCAGGCGGCTTGTGAATGCTGCGATGCTGGAGTAGGGGGACTCCACAGCATGCTCAGCAGCAGACCTGGAAGTGGACCAGAAGCACTTCCGGTCCACTTCTGGGTCTGCCAGGGAGTGCGCAGGGCCGCCCCCCCCACGTCCTCCCAGCTCGACGACTGGTGCCTCCTGGGTCTTGGGGGGGCACCCGGGGTCCCCCCATGGCCAATCACCAAGCCAGGGGTTGTAGCTGCATACTCCCCAGCAGACCAGATTCGGATTCAGCCAAATCGAATCAGGGACAGTGATCCAAATCAACTAATCGAATCACTGTCCCTGATTCGGGCCTAATCCAAATCCATATCAAATAGGGCCCGCTTCACACACCCCTAATACATAAGCAGCTCTACCCTGCCTTCTTCCTGACTTCAGACTAACATGGCTAGCTACCTCTCTCTGATCACATATATGTGAAGACACAGATTACCACTATGTTTAAGGCCAGGCATTAACAGTGGAAGAGGTCTTCTAAGGTCTGTGATAATGAAGGAAGGGTTAGGCTGAAGGACAATTCTCAGACCAGCCTGTTGAACTGTTCTCTGCCTCTAATTCAACCCTAGAGTTTACAACATTCTAGACTACTGTAGTTTCTACTAATATCCTAATATAATATTTACTATACCATCTCAGTCAAAGCTATCAAAGTTTGGGCTATATTTTCCCTCAGGCCCCAAGAGATCTATCTCTGCAGTGCCTGTTGTTTGCAAAGGAGATGGGGAAATAGTACCTATTTATCAGGTCTACTTTTCCAATACTATTAAGGTGAGCAAGACTGGGTTCTGAGTTCTCTGCCTCTGTTCTGCAGACGCAATTGCATTTTCTGTAGTAATCTATTCATTGTGCTTTACCTGATCAATTCCTCATCCTTGCATAATTGCCCATACATTACATTTTCAAAAAGCTGGCAACAATATTCTCCCAGTGCATAGGCAATGCATAGTGGGGTCACGAGGGGGGGCACGTGCCCCCCCCCCCCCCGTGAGATTGGCTCTCATCAGTTGGGGAGTGGGAGCACAGAGAGAAGCACCACCCAGTGCCCCACCTGAGACTGGGGCCGGCCGGGCAGCAGGGGTGCTGAGAGAAGCACCAGCAGCACTTCTGGTTTTGCTGCCGGCACTTGCAGGGTTGGCAATTGGCCATTTCCCCCATCAGCAATTGGCCACTGGTAGGCCTCCCCCTCTCCCCCCCGGTCAGCAATCAGCCACTGGGGGACCACCCCCCCCAGTCAGCAATCGGTCGCTGGTGCCCCCCGCAGACTCAGGAGACACTGGTTGCCCATGTCCCACTGGGTTTCAAACACTCCAAGCAGACCTTCCTACAACCAAAGAAAGAAGAGCAACAGACTGCTCCATGAACCCTACTAACGACTGTTACAAGAAGTATTTGGATACTGTTGTGCCAGGCCAAAACCCTAAGACATTCAGAAAGAACTTTGCAAAAAATTCTCATAGAAATGGGTACAAATAGACTTCCTAATAGAGCTTTCCCTCTTTCTTTGGTTGCTGTCATGTTATGGGAATTGCATACATAGAAACACTAACTAAAGCAAAGCTTAGCCTATATTGCATTGAGCAAGAGTACAGCAGAAATGTAGGAGTGAAGTCTTCTGGGGAGTATTGTCATAGTTGGGGAGAGTCAAGGGCGCAATTACAAGAGACTACGTATTCAGTTTTTCTTAATTTCCTTACCTTTCCTGGGGTTTTGTCACAAATCTACCATTCCTTGACATACTCTCAGTTGTTAATTTTTTTTCCTGGTACGTTACATTTAATAGAAGAATCCAATTATTATGTAAATACAGCCTCACTATAATTGCCACAAATAAGTTAGCATAACAATGAAGAGTGACAACTTTCTGAAGTAAAAGGAAGCGTTGATTTATGACTGTCTCGGAGGTGTGATTGATACAGAACTTCTAAAGGAACACTTTCAACCAGTGTTTCCTGCCTTCACTTTGCCGCTCAGCTTCTCAGATCATCATCCCAGATGATGCATTTTTGCAAAGCAAGGTTGCTTTGGGAGAGAGAACTTTCCACAAATTCATTTTCTTTAAAAAAAAAACTACAAGAAGCCTACAAAAGCCATTATTTAAACTGCCTCCTTTTTAAAACGTTTCCGGCAGATGTTTATGTAGAGAATGTGCTGGAGCTCCTTCGGTAAGGCACAGAAGTGACATTTCTTGAGGGTTTTAGTTGAAGAATTTGTCTTTCACATCATGTCTTTAAACATCTGCAACAGGCAACGGAATCTTTATTATCTTGCGAACTTGAAGAAAGGCGCAGCGCACAGTCCTGAGTCCTTAAAAAATGGTCCTTAATGGGCCTGACAGATGAGAAATATCTAGCTCTAATGTTTTCCTTCAGTAGAAATTCACCCCCTGACCTTCTGACTTCAGAGAAAGGCTGCTGCCTTCTCAAAAAGAACATTGCCTACCACTCAGATGTGCTGTTTATGACTTTTGTTGTTGTTGTTGTTTTGCTTTTCCATATTTCTGAGTTATCTGCTCTAGGGGAAGGTATCATCCTGAGGATTTAAATATATTTCTTTTAAAAGATACAAACACACTTGTGCTGGGTCTGTTTATGGAATTTTTCAACCCTTTTGTGTGTGTGTGTGTGTGTGTATATATATATATATATATATTATTTCCCCAGTTAGGTTCCCTTCTCCTACACAAAAATCAAAGCTGCTGTCTCCCTCGTTGCCATCATTGTCTTTTAATGATGTTGAATGGGTGCTATCATTTCACTCCCCTGCCCCGTGGTTGAGTTTGGTCATATGGCACTGTACAGCAAAATATGGACTGCAGCCGTTGCCGGTGGCTGCCTAACTTGGCTGTTCTGCTGTACAAAGTACCCTTTTCTTTTTTTAAAGAGGAACTTCAGTTTTCTTTCGTCTTTCTGTTTTGTTGGGGATATTTTTTTTTACACTTCAGTGTATTGTATTTCTGTTGTCGAACCTTCCTCTTTTTTTTTTCCTTTTTTTTTTTCTTCTTTCCTCCCTCAAGGGTTTTCTCTGGGAAAAGTTTTCTGGGCTTCTGTCCAGCCAATGTCACAATTCACAGCTGTACTGTTTGATCCAAGTACTTCAAGCTGCCACTGAGGTAAAGCCAAATGAGATTAAGGGCTTTTTTATTGAAGCAGGCACCTGCCTTGTGCTGCTGTGTTTAAGGCTGTGTCATGGTTTCCAATATGAACCCCGAGTTTGTGAGACCTTTAACTCTGTAACATAAAATATTTATTCCAGGCTGAAACCTGACCTAAATGCACTCAGCTGGTAGGAGCTGTATCTCCTTGGGAAGGATTGGCTGGGCTTTTACTAAGTTATACTGCAGAGAAAATAGCATGTGCCAGGATCAGGGTAAGGGATTTAAAAATATGGGGGAAAAAAACAACGAATGAGATATTTGAAATGAATTCTTGAGTGAATTTAGTGCAAGGGACATAGCTAGATACAGAGATGGAGCCTGTTAGCTTCCTTTCCCTGCACATGTATTAGTAATGCCCTGATTGCTATTTAATTCTAATTCACCCAACATTGCCAATCCACCTAAACCCAATGGTGCAACTAGGGCAGGATGCCTGGGGCATCTGCTCCAGGGGCCATCCTGGTGGGAGGATGGGTGGAAAAACCTCAGGGCCACCTCCACACAACACACCTACACAATCACGCTAGTGGCAATGGGGGCAACTGAAAGTCGCCACTGCCCCTTGTTACGTCTCAGCTCTGTGTTCTTGGGCAACCCTGGCACAGGATGCAGTCTGTCTGACTCACAAAGGACTCACCCCCCCCTCCCTCCCCTCCTCTACCTAAACGAAACTGATTAAGATGCAGTGAGAGACGCACCTAAAACTCTCCAGATAAGGGTGACAAGAGTGAACAACTGCCCTAGGTCTCATTTACATCCGAGATGGAACCAGATGACCATTCATTTACATGAGAGATGGAGAACAGAAAGCCTGAAGCAGAGACTGCAGTGAATTCTGGGACCAGAGAAGCAGGGGAGCACTGCATGATGGGGAATCTGTGCTTCAAATGTTAATCAACCCATGTTCACACACACCCAGCTCAGCATTTATCAGACCAGTTCTAATCTGGATTTGCTAAGGACTTTCCCACCCCAGACACACACACCCCTCTAAGTTTACTAGGCATCTCGGGCTGTACATTCCCCAGTCCCACTATGGGAGGCCTATTTAAACTTGATTGACTAAAACTCAGTTGCCGGGTTAGGGAATGCTGAGGCAAGAGACCGAGTCAGAGGGGGTATGGGCAACATTTGAACAATGGTTAAGGGTTCATCACAGCATCCAGCCTGCTGGAGCCCTAATCCCAGGTGTTGTCATATCTTTCCCGAGACGACTGGTGGGAGTCCTCTCCACAAAAGGTTATGAGCACCCCAATAATTGTTTTAAGTCTGTTAAAAGACTATAGTAAGATCTGGAAAAGTCATGCTAAGCTGAGGCTTGTGCACAACAAGTAAAAATCCAAAATCCTGATGCTGCAAGCTATCTATTGTTCCTGAAGAAACCATGAGATATCCCATCAGTATATCTGCCACCCATAGGAATCTCAAGCTGGCTCCCAAGTATTTGGGTTACTCCCTAATCTTAAGTGTTTCCTGATTATCAATCAGTTTCCTGAGATGGTCCAAACCAGATAACCCCTTGTCAATAGAAAAGACAATGATTTACACTACTGAGGGTGCTTCGAAGCAGCTAAACTGAGGGTATAAAAATCTGTAAGTGTGTGTGCTGCTAGAGGGAGAAGAGGAAGAGGAAAAGGAAGGAAAAGAAGTAGAAGCAGGAGGAAAGAAGGAGAAGAAGAAAACCCCTGTGCTGACACCATCCCCTGTCGTTCTTGGGACGCTGGAAGAACAGATCATCTCTCCCTTCAAGGACTGTGCTACAGACTGTGCCTGTCAGCTTTGCAGCCTGAGTACCGTGGACTAGGTGAGATCCCAGCGTTCTCTGTCTTCTTTCTAGGCATAAACTTCTGAACCTGAACTGTATCAGTTAAGCTTGAGCTAAGTTTCCCCAAATACTTAGTGAAACCAGGGTAGTACTGTCATTGTTGGTGTTTGTTTTTCTTCTGTATGTTTATTACTACTAGTACTATTATATATTTCATATGCTTAGCAATAAATAACTTTTATAGTCAAACTGGTAGTAATTGGGTATATTTTTCCTTCTCTGCTTCTCTTTCCTCCCGTGCTCTGCAGCAACGCTTCTTTTACCTATGCTAAAGATCCCTGTGAAGCCCAAATTATTGTGGGGTCTGCTCATCAAGAGGCCAAAGATTGGGACGTGCTGAGTTTGAAACACATAAGGGGATCAGCTTGTACAGGCTGATTGACCCAGTTTGACTCAGACGTGCCCTTATGAACTGAATGCTGGCCCACGAGGGTGTCAGCTGGACACCCAGCCGGATTCAGAGGGATTCTGTTCACCTGTGTGCTTGTGTCTGACTGCATTTTATTGTTGCTCTTATGAACTGATTCTTGGCATATGAGGGTGTCAGCCTGTCCATGCTGATCAGCCCGGCCAGGTCAGGCGTGTCACGTTAATTTGTGTGTGTTTGTGTGTATGACTGATTTGGTCCCATTGAGATTGAGTCCTGCAAGATAGCTCCACTGGGGGTGAGGGCTTGCAGAAGGGAGAAATACAGCTCCGTATAGTAACACAAGCAGCACATTGACAGAATCACCAAGACCCTAGAAACTATCCCTAATAAATGAGCACACCCCAAAGTAATGGGCAAATTTGGTAACACCCTCTGGGTAGCTGTCCTGGGCATCCAGTGGTGTCATCACATTTGCTAAACCCACACAGCCTGCAGCATTACTGCTAGTTTATTCCTGGGCAAACAGCAGTGCCTTTTCACCTCCAACCCCAGTGCAGCAAAGATCACTATTTTGTTCCCCATGACTCAATTCAAACAGCGCCTGTAATTATGTGATGTGAACGACAACATGAGTGGTTCACTTGTACTTACCGTGTGGGCCAGGATTTGAACCCAGAATTACAAAAGAGTTTTTTCATTATTACACCCACCCCCATCTAATCCTTATGCTGGTCTCAGCAGTTCTGCCACCATTCATGAAGGCGAATGGATTAGTACTAAAAAAAGAGAAAAAAAACAAAGAAAAAGCTACACACACATATGGGCAGTACACACTTTGATGTCATGCAACCCTTCCGAAATATAATTTCTGAACTGGTCAGAAATGTTTTAAATTATAGGGGAAAAATCACAAACAAATGGCAATAATTTTGATCCAACTGTAGGGCTGCTCAGAAATTTCTGAATTTGGATGAAAAAAGGGGGTGCCTTTTTTGAAACACCCATTCTTCCTTTTGGCCAGCTGGATTATCAAATCTCCTGTGCGCCTTTAACAAAACCCCAACATGCGCACGCTCCGTGCTAGCCCTTCATCTTTCTAAGTTGTGCTTCTATAATAAAACACACACCTCCCATGGCACTGTGGTTAGCAGGGAGACCTCAACTGCATAGAGAGACTGCTCCAGCTCACTGGTCTGACAACCACCTGCCATTCGGGAGCGGGGAGATACCTAAAGTGAACTGCTCTCCAAGGGGAATGAGCCCTGGAGAGGTATTTTTTTATGAGATGGACCAACCTGAGGATGAAGCCCACTTAAGATAAACCCACAGAGATGAGAAGCCTTTTGGGGTAATGTTATTTGAGCTTGAGCTGTGGAAAGTGCTCTTTAAGTTCATTTAGATAAATCCTAGCTGCAGGAAATCCTTTCACTTTGCTTTAGCAGTAGAGTTTGAGTCCTAATCCCTAAGCCTGGGGTGGCTGCTCCTTTTCCAGCTTGGGCTCCCCTGTTCTGTCACAGTGAAGCAATGCAATATCAAAGCATAGGTATTTATGCTGCAAGTCACTTTGTGTCACAGGTGACTGTATACTTATTTATCCACATCGTGCTCATGTGAGTTCTGCACGAGGAATCTAGCAACGCAAGGACAGAGCAGGGACTCGGGGGTGGGAATTGGGGATTAAACTAGCAATAAATACAAAATGTTTGCCTTACTGTAAATTAACACAGTTGTTCCACAAACCTGGTGGACAAACCCACGCATTTCTTAAGCAATAGTTGATTTATTTAGTTGTTTGTTTATCAATCACAGCCTAATGATGTCATTAAACGAATTCCTGTCATTGGGTATTGATATTGCCCTCACCCCCTTACGGGGGCATGTGACATGTGAAAGGGTGACATGTTTTCCTGTGACACGCCAAAGGGTTTTTCTGATGTTTTAGGGGTTGTATCTGCTAGTTGTGCATGGGGGGTTTTCCCAAGTTTTTACAAGCAGATCTGAGAAACACTGGTATAAGATGGTTTAGACAGGGGTGACCCTGTCTGGAGCAGAGGGTTGGATTAGATGACCTCCTGAGGTGCCTTCCAACCCTACTTACCTAGGAGTCTTTGTCAAGATAACAGGGCCCACGTCCTTATCTCTTGATGTGTTTTTTTCCCCCGAGTCTCAAAATGCAGAGTGTTTGCTTAAACCTACAAGGTTGTGCAATCAAAGACAACAACATTAGTATTCAATGCAAATGTAAGAAACCATAAATGCTTTATTTGTTGCTAAAGAACAAGAGTAAATCAAACAAGTTGAATAAAACAAAGAGCTGTATAATTGTTTTAATTAGAACTGCCGCTTATTTCAGCATACGTGTAGCACACAGCGACGTCCCCCAATCTTTTCTCACTTATGCTTGCATAGGTAATAGCTATTTTGACTAATGAAATAAAACTTTGCCAACATTTCTCCACCTCCTTTCAACACAAAAGCTCCTAAACATATTGCAAGAAGCCCATGCAAATTCTGTGATGCTTGCTTCAGATTTCACTCGAGAAGAGTTTAAAGTCGCCACTTAATTCTAAAAGAAAGTGATTTGTAATGACATTTACTGCTTCCAAAGGCTTCAAAGACTTCATGGAATTTAGCTGTAAAACTCGCAGTGATTTCAGACATTTGCAAAGAGAGTAAATGCCAAGATCAGAGTAACCTATATGATTATTGTTAATCATCTGAGCCTCTAAACCCAGGCCTTCCAAACACTGATTCATTCTCCTGTATAAGTAAGAGCAGCCTAGAGGCTGCTAAAGTGTAAAACCACAGCAGGTAGCAGATAGCACCAGCTTGTCTATAGCAGTCAGTGTGATAAATACTGCAGCATATCAGTTTTGTATCATGTAAAATGTCTAAACGTTCCTGCAATATCATTTCACATGTGTCTGATATACCCGTTGCTGATGGTCAGTTAGCATGTAATGGAAGATCTAAATAACGCAGTGAAAAGAAGACTCTTGCACCTAAATAGGGATGGGCCTAACTTGTATCAAATTCTGAAGCCATATTTCAACCTGATGCTTTGCTCAACCCACAGTAAAAATAGGAGCAGCTGTAAAATTTGAATCAAGATCCAGCTTTGCACCTCAAATATTGCCAAAGTTTGGAAGTGTTGAGAGATGGGAGCATGGTGTGGGCCTGTTTTTTATCAGAATTCAATAAGCAGTCAAGCTCTCGCTCTCTCTCTTTGCAGATCCTCATGTCTGGGCAATTACATTTCAACTTTATTTCTTTTTATGCTTATGATTGTCCTTTATTATTTCAACGATTTCATTTATACAAGAGCCCCCTGGCATCATTAATGTGTGGTTATTTTTATCAGCAACATTCTCCTTAGCATGTAAGAGACTATGATTTCATAAACACAGCCCCTCAGTTTTTCTTCTAAAGGCCTGATTTTTGCTAAGCTAGCTAGAAGTTGCTGAGTTGCTCACAACACTGATATTTTTTTCTTTTGTAATAGCTCAATGACTGAAATGATGCCTGGGCCATATTTATTTTGAGGCTTCACTATTAACTCTACAGCTGGCTGGGATGAAGAATCTGATAAGCTGATTGAACTGGAAGAAAACAGGACTTTAAAGGCATCCAAACATGCTTTTAGGAACCATAATAACCTCAGCATTTCATGTCCTTTGAAAGCTGGGATTCCACAGCTAATAGTGATGACCTTAATTGCTGAATTATTAAATGAGCAGATACAGCCTTAAAAAGCACTATCCCAACAGTGAAATGAGGAATCCAGGGCAAAAAATCAAGGATGCATCTTGACCAGTACCCTCCTTCTTCCATCTTCCTTAGTGTATTTGGAAATGGTTATATTAAGAAAGCTCAGGAATTCAATTGTCACCGGTGCTCTCATTTGAGCCCACTCCTTAAGTTCTATACACAGCTGAGTTTCCTATTCTCAGCCTAATGGCTAATGGATTTCAAATGATGCCTCCTATCAACCCATTTCAGGAAGAGCTGGTCTGGTGATGGTCTCTCCTGAGCAGCTTCCAGGCTTATAAAACAGAGAACTGGCCCCTTCCAGAAAAGGAAGGGAGGACATAATAGAGCAGCACATGACTGCTGCTATGGTACTGCTATCCCCATGCCTCCAAAATTCATGAGATGAGCTTGAAAACCATGAGGTTTTAAACTTAATACATTTGAGGGTCTCTATATTTGCCTGCTGATGTTGGAGCGTTTAGGGTTCATGTTTTCAGTCTTCATTCTGTAGTCAGGAGGGCGAATGAAATACTACTTTTAAAGTGAGAGTCACACCTGATTCTAACCAGGGCTTTCCTAAATACAAACACCAAGTATCATGAGACCGATAATCAACTCCTGAGAAGGGGTAACACTGTAGTTGCTCCCAGAGTATCTACTATAAGAGAGTTTGCCTATATTGCATGTGTGCTCTTGTTTTGAGGGTGGAAGGAAAAGGGAGTACTGTTTTCTGTTGTGCAAATATCTATGTCCCTCCAATGCAATTTTAAAGCTAGACTTGATGAACAATCTCCAGGGCATGAGTCTGGAAGCCAAGAGCCCCATCTCTGGAAGCAGGGACTACATTGCTCATTGTCCCTTGAGATCAAGAGGCAGGACTATAGGCAATGTACACTTCACTCAATGAAGTGGATCAGTTGTGGTCTTGTTTCTTTGGGCACTACTCCCTTTTCAAGATGATTCCTTTGTGAGGTTAACGCAGGAGAGAAAACCTTGCAGGGCAGTGCAGTTTCTTGAGGAAAGACACTGTGCCTGCTCCTGGGACTTGTTTGATGCCAGCCAAGCGGGAATGCAGTACAGCTTCTTCACCATAACTAGGTTGGTTCTGAAATACTAACAGGAATGTGACCAAAAAACACTTATACCAGTATTAGATACCTGCAAGGAGCAGACCTGTTAAATAGTTGCTATTCAGAGTAGATCAGTGTTTCTTGATTCTTGCTCTATTATACCAGTTATATGCCTGTTTAATTCCATTGAAGTCATAAATTACATTAGCATATATCTGGTGTAGCAGCATGGAGAGTCTAACTTGAAGTTAAAGGGCCTCTCTGCCTGCCTATTTGTATGCAACTTCTGTTTTCTAAAATCATACCATCCATGTGGGAAGTTTGTCACACATATCCGGTTAAGACCTATTGTCCATATTTAACACTAAGGGATGAATCTGATTAGACTTGCAGAGTTGATTATGAAGATCCACATTCATAGCTGAGTTACTTGTATTGCCAGGTTTGGTCCACAGCTTCCCTTGGACATGAATGAGTTGACTGCTATGCTACCCATCACCAAACTGCATGTTCAAAAGGACGGCCTTTGAGCAAATAAATAAGGTACGTGCAAACTGAAGAGTGTCCTGTGCCATATCGTGTTTGCTAAATGCACCTGAAGCCACCCCGATTCTCTTTTTATCATTTTTAACACCCTAATCTGGTTCCAAGGGGCAAAATGATTTGATGCATTCAACTAGGCTTTCATCTGGAAAGGCCCTTGGATTTCTGCTCTCTTGTTACAGCATATGTTGTTAATGTTCAGTATATGGTATGCATGTCTGAGTTGGGGGAAGAGTTCATGGTAGGGGGGTGGCTGTCTTGAGTAGACCAGGTTGCATATTTTCTGACAAGACAGGTTCTTTTGTTAGAAAATGTGTATTCATATTCAGAACATGTTCTATGATTGTATGGATTCCACTGTTATTTTTAATGGGAAATTCTTGAAATATTTCTTGCTATATGATTTCAGTGTTTTATTTGACTTCTGCTGTATTATTTTTTTAACTTACAATATAATATACCATAACATTGCAGACACTCCAGCCAGATCAGAATGAAACAGATCGATGCGGTCACTTCATTTCATTAAATAATATTATTCCAATAGTGCAATATTTAGGAAATGTCATTGGATGTTAACTATTGTCATTTTGCTTGCTTTTCCTTCAAGTTGGAATGAAAAAAGGAAACTTTAAAATGGAAGGGCTTTGTGCAGAGCAGAAATTCTGTTTTCCAGCTCTTATCCGGAGCATAATGAGAACGAGTTAATGAGAAATAATTGCTCAGTATTTTTTTTTCCCTTTAAATGGCTGTAGAAACCCATGTTGTTAATATATAACTAGAGTACATCGTCCTCTCTGCCTGAAGTAGGACTAAAACACTAAGGGAAATAAGAGCAAAATAAACCTAAGAAATGTTGGAAAAGTGCTGTACATTTGGGGAATGTTCCAAAGTAATATTTGGCTCTGGCACTCTAAGTTTAAAGGCTTGTTCTTTCAAAGACACCATCAATTAATTGCTCATGTTTAATTCTATCCTGTGTTTACCAGCTGGAAAGCTTGTTGTGCAATAAGCATAAATATTTGCAATACAGAATAGTCTCTCCAATCGGCACACATGATTAATTCTTTATCTGTGGGAAACATTACAACTTGCTTTCCACCTCAATGGCTGTACAGTTACTGGGAACTCATTGCACATCAGTGACACGGGCTATAGAGCCAGCCCAGTAGCTTGGTTGGAAAAGTGCTATATATTTTGGGAAGGTTTGGACTGGAAAATTACATTGAGATTTCCATTCTTCATAATCCAGAAAAATCAGGTGATGGTTGTGGTCGCACTTGGGTTTGGAGTGGGAGAAATGCCTAACCCATTCCTAGGGGACCAAAAGGGGGAGCTCTGAGCATCGCTGATGAGGGCTCTTGAGTAAATAGTTATCATGTGGAAGCTACTATATTTATTTCCCCCACCAAGGTGGAAGGAGTGTTGTGAGTACCAAAGAAATGGTAAGAGACAGGGCGGGGAAAGGAGGGGACTAGCTCATGACGGCAATTATGCTGAAAGCACTATCATTGTGGAAGTTGTAGAGGCCAGAGCCTTGACTGTGATGATGAACCGGAATCCAGGGTTGTATGAACAACGTGTAGGAAGGCTGGTTGGTCCATCAGCTGGGAAGCTCAAAATCAGTATAAAACTTATTTTGCTAAAGTCAGTGTTTCGTTATTATGCAACAGGTTTTCTTCCAGGCTAAGGGCATGATTTCAGGCAGGTAGGTCTGATAAGAAGTACTTGAAAGCCAGAACTGAACAAGCATGTGAACTATTTAAGGCCGCATTTTTATATTTATTAGAAACAGCCTAAATAATTAAACTAGTCGATTCAGTCGTGGCTTTCAGGCTCATGCCCATAGTGAAAGGTCACGACCTGACATACCATGGCCCCACACGGTACAGATGATTGACAGGAAAAGGAAATAAGTTGATATCTTTCACGTGGGAATCACAGCTTGTCGCAGCGATGAGCAAGTGGGCTATTTGGACTTTGTGGGAAAAGTTAATTGTGTTATTATTCAAAATCTTAGTTCCCAAAGTTGGTTCAATGGTGATTTATTTACTTATATGATAAAACATCTGTGTACTGTAATAAAATACAGGTCACTTGCTGTTATTTAATACACAAAAGGGGGAATATGTTTGGTTTCTTTTACTTTGAACTTGCAGTCATTTTAGGTAGATGGGATGGCTTTGAATTGTCAAGAATTTTCTGTTATTATATTGGAAATAATTAATGCGATCATCATACTATAAGTTCTTCAAGGCTTAACTATGGAGAATAAGGAAGGCACCATACACTGAAATACAAGCACATCTCCACCATATGCTTTCATTATTTCTTTATAATGATAAAAAGGGGCTGTATTCAGTGCCAGACAATGTCATGGCCCCAGAGATTTAAGTGGCCTACAGAAAAAAGGAGGAAAAAAGCATTTATGATATGAATGAGGATTTGAAATGGCTTTTTTTTTTAAAGACCTAAGATCCACTTTTCACCCTAAATTCTGAAATCCCATAAAGGATGGCTAGATGCAAGAGAGCTTGAAGAATAGCAACTTTCCACCTGGCTCCATTTCAGACGCAGTATCAGTTCCATCTTGACTACGTTTTGTTATAAGGTCGTGTAATTGTCCTATCTCTTAGAACACAGACCGGCTTCCCGGGTTGTCTGATTTTGTTTCAGGAACATACCCTGTCATCTTTATCAAGAAACCTTGGGATTGATGTTCTTTTACAATTCAGAAAAGTGATGCGCTCTTTGTTTAGCTGGTTGAGTTCAGAGGCACAGCCAACTTAACAGCAGCTGATCTGTGTTATTAGCCTTCCTGCTAATTCCCCCAACCCACTGGAACTCACTTCTCTCAGCCCGTTGGGCCTCTATCAGCTGCTCCATGTGCTGCCGCTCCCTGCCATACGTGACCACGGTGGATTAGATATATCCCACTATGGTGCCCTCATGCAAGAAGTGGCAGCATATGGAGCCTCTGATAGAGGCCCACCAGTATGGGGTTGAGTTCCAGTGGGTTTGGTGAAGCTCCCATTAAGGCCAGTGATGGTTTTGCTGAGGTACAGATGGCTGCTTTACGCTTGCTCTATCCTGCAGTAATCTATCTAAATCACTTCCTCTTTTGTAGTGCTCTGAAAGTGTCTCCTGCTGTAGTTTCTCTTCCCATATCAACAGACCATATTCCAAATATTGTATGCTCAGCCCACTTGGAACTTGCCCGCTTTGGATTATTATTATTATTTTTAACGGTAGCATCAATCAGCTTTGTCTGAGAGAGTCTCCGGTTCGACGAGAGAAGCTGGGTCTAGCACTCGTCAGCTCCATCAGTGTCTGGGGATGTGGTACAGCAATGAGCATGGCTGTCTTGCAAGCCTTCAGAGTACAGTCTCATGGAATTGACTGCATTTGGGCCGAGATTGGCTTTTTCTGTTTGTTTGTAGTATTTATGTCCCTTTTAACCTTTGCCTGACACAAGGAGCACAATGTCTAGGTTAGGTAAACTGTAATTACATGCATTGGTTGAGATGTGCAGATGATGGTTAAGAACAGGAGAAATGAATGCAGCACGCAGCATGCACAGATTGGAAAAGCTTTTCTAGAGCAATGCCAGAGCAGCAGGCACAGCACTTCTGAGACCTTCGTTCCACGTTCTCCAAGCATAGCTCTGTGCATTGTCTCAAATGCTGTTGTGGAGGGTATGAGGCAGAAGAGGATGAAGGGTCTGTGGGTATAGTCAGTTAAGCAAATCTCTGGGACGTTTCTGCATTATTATAGAAGGGGATTACTCTTGCAGTGTACTGAACTCCAGCAATGAGCAATAGTAGTGGTCCAATTCTTCCCACTTGATCTGCTTGGGAAGAGTTACCCCATTTCACCCATGGCAACTTGGTTGAATCCCAGTTCTTTAAGCTGTACAGTGAGGGTGGTTTAAGGATTTGCTGTTCGGGCAACACCATCTTTCCTGGATTTGGGATTTATGACTTTGGTGAGCAGATGTTAGTGCAATTGGAAGGCACTAGGGCTGTGCAAAGCTTTGGTCCCCGATTCAATTCGGCAGAGATGTGGCTGAATCTCCAACTCCAAATCGAATCAGAGTACCCTTTAATCTCTCCAAAGCGATTTGGAACCCTCTGAACCGATTCAGAAAGATTCGGCGATTCAGACATAGACACAGCGTTAAATGTTTTTTCTATATACCTCTAGGTAGCAGGAGCTCGTGAGTGCTGCGATGCTGGCGTGCATGGAGTGTCCCACAGAAGCGCAGGGGGCTCCCCAGTGTGCTTGGCAGCAGATCCAGAAGTGGACCAGAAGCACTTCTGGTCCACTTCTGGGTCTGCACGGGAGTGCGCAGGGTGGGCCCACGCTTCTGTGGGACACTCGGTGGCTGGTGCCTCCTGGGTCTGGGGGGTCACCCGGGGTCCCCCTGTGACCAATTGCTGAGGGGGGGCATGGGGGGGGTCCCCCCGTGCACTCCCTAGCAGACCCAGAAGTACTTCACTCCACTTCTGGGTTCACCACCAAGCACATGGAGGGCCCTCCACGCTCCTGTGGGATGCTCTGTCCACCCCAGCATCGCAGCGATCATGAGCCATGCTGCTACCTTGAGGTATGTAGAAAAAACTTTTCAAGCTGTGTCTATGTCCGAATCGCTGATTCTCTGAATCAGCATCGACTCTTCAGATTCAACTGAATCGAATCAGGGACAGTAATCTGAATCAACAAATTGAATCACTGGCCCTGATTTGGGCCGAATCCAAATCTGAATTGAATAGGGCCCGCTTCGCACACCCCTAGAAGTCACCAAACTTCTGGCAGTGAAGAACGTGAGACTGTGGCACAGAATAGGAGCAGTGTGGGCCGACAGCTTGGCAAACTTCCCTCGCGGCCATACCGCTAATGTGGATTTGGGAAGTCCAGACCCTTGGAGGTCCAGCCCCTGAATTCTGTTCTGAAGCTATCAGCAAAGCTATCAAGTAGCACTGCTTGAGGTGCCGTGGAAACGTGTCCACTGGGAATTGCACCAGAGCTGCCATCTGATTCACATAGACCAAATAGTGATAACTTTGGATCACTTCAGACCGTGTCTCAATATGGACCCATCGCCACGAAGTGAAAGGTACTGTGTTCCTTTGCCAGTCGGCTGAGCTTTCCATTCCTCTGTGGCTTTTGTTTCAGCAGCTCCCTGAAGTGAACAGCACAGTCTGTGAACCAAAAAGTGAAATGGCCCACAGTGCTCTTCAGAAATGAGCAGCTATTCTTACATTTGATTTTCAGGGTGTCTTTTTTTTTAATATTTTAAGAAAACAAAAAGGCTGCCAAATCTTGTGCTGTTTGATGTGCATTGGAAAGAAAAACAGTGCAGTCTATTCAAGCCCTTCCAAAGGAACAAAAATATGTCATTTCAAGGGGTGATTTTTTTTCTTGAGAAGAGCAATTAAGATCTATTATATGTGGAGATCGCCGGGAATTTTTTGACATAATATTTCTCACTGCAAAATGATGATAAGGAAACTTTTTGCAGAAATGCTCCAGTTTCAGTGAAAACCTCATTGGAACAAGATTTCTCAGTCCTGGAGGGAAGAGAGAGAGACTGATTTTTTTTTTTTCTTTTTTCCTCTCCCTTTAGTCTCGTCTCCCCTGGTCTTCCCTCTCCACTTTCTCCCCCCTCCTCCTCCGCACTTCAGGAAAGCAAATGGCCTGGTAGACACGAATCTCATCTGGGATGTCAGAGGCTGATTTGCAAGTCCCTGTTCTTCCTCATTCAGACCAGGGGACATGGTAGGGATTTGGCCTTCTATGCCCCCTAAGTTGAAACAGTGGGTTTTTAATTGAAACCAATCATCTTATGGCGGGGTCCACCACCTTACAGCAAGGGGCCCAATCCTTTTTTCTTTTCCATTTTTTTTTGTGTTTGGCGGAGCCTGCCCATAGCCAAGGTGGAAGCTGCAGGTGGGTCAAGTGGCTCCTGAGCTGTGGGAGGCCCTGGTCCTTCCCTCCATAGCAGCAGCACCCCCTGGGAAGAATTATGTCAGGCTGGGTGCTGCCTCCAAGCTTGGACAACACCCGGCTCGCTAGCAGTCCACCCGCGTGGGGGTGCCACCATCATGGAGAGAAGAGCTGGGCCCCCCCCTCAGCTTAGGGGCCTCTTGGACTGCTGGCAGCTCACCCCTGGCTGCAGGCAGGCTTTGTCAGAAAAAAAAGGATCAGGCTCCTCACCGCTTCTACCTTCAACAGGTGCTTGCTGAAGGCAGAAGCACTGAGGGGCTTGATCCTTTTTTTTCTGCGAAGCCTGCCCACCTCTTCCATGGCTGGGGAATGAGCTGACTAATAGCTGCAACGCGTTGTTGCAAACTAAACTACATCAGGATGAGTTTAGTTTGCAATGATGCAAACACATCTAAACCCCCCCCCAAACTGTTGCACATGTAATGTGTGATGCCATTAAGCCACGCAAAGTACATTTGCATCACGTCTACATCATGACATCATCATGTGTACAAGCACCCCTATATTCCAGGTAAGTGGTCCTGATCATTTGCTTCTTGGGCGTTCTGGAGCGTATCTTTTTCATTGTCTCCTGATAGAGCTGTTCTACCTTGCACAATAATTACATGTTCATTGGTCGCGGGGGGGACTCTGCAGCCCCGTCATTACAGCACTCATTGGCATGAAAGAGACCCAGGTGCAACTCTGTTTGAATTGAGCAGAGTATCCACTTGGATGTGGGTATCCAGGCTCCTAGTTGGTTGTCTTAGCCACTAGGCCATTGGTCATCTTTGTGTGCTGTGTTTTCTCTATGGATTTATTTTCCCCCAAAACTTTAAAAACTCTTGATTTTTGTCCTGCTGTGGGAGAGCAAAAATGATTTTGAAATCTCAAATACCTACCTGGGATGGGAAAACCATTCCCTGCCTAGTTCTAATTATTATATACATTCTTTCCTTCAATACAACCAAATTGTGGGGAAAAAAAACCTTAATTTCCTTCTTTTTAATAAATTGTCTGCATTTTCCCTGCCCCCGTCAACTCACAATGCTTATGATTAATGTGTAAAAGTGGCAGAAGCTTAAAACTGGGCAAACTACCCCATCTGGCTCCATCATTGCCTGTGCAGGACATGGTCTATAGAGAAAACTGAGAGGCCTAATTTTCAGAAGTCGTCTCTGTCATTGAATTTCACAAAATGAATATTTGCTTAAAAAAATTCCAGGGTGACCTTCAGACTCCATGGATGTTATTCCCACACCTTTTTGCATATTAAAATTACTCCCTTAAAAGAGAGATCTTAGAAGGGATGGTCATAACCGGTCAGGTTTAAGAGGTATCGGAAGAATTTTACATATGAAGGAGCCTCGCTCTCTACTTCCTCCTTTTCTGCCCCTTTTCACAGGCATCCTCATTCAAGAAAACCTGTATGCAGCCGCACACACACGTGCCTCACTGGGATTCCCTGACTTAAGGACAGCAAGCAATGGCTTATTGTTTTAGCCCTTTGTTTTAGCCTATGCAATACAATTCGCCATATGCAATTTGGCCTCTTAACCTGCCATGAAATCTTTCAAGAGCTTCCCGCTGGAAGATGCCTCTGCCTTTGTAGCGATTTGTACGGCCCCGGCTGCATTTTCATGACAATTTATAATGATGCGTGGTGGGTTGCGATACAATGAACTCACGCCGTAGAACAGTGCACTGAAAAAGATCTTTCAAATTATCGTTCCGGTGCCAAAGGTGTCCAATCACCTTCCACCTGCGGATTAGTTGGTTGCCATAGAAACGCACCATTGCTTTTCAGCACTGTGCTACTGTAGTGCCCAGATTACTGACTCTGACAAACACAATAGGGGAGAGGAATCGTGGGTTATTAGTGCGGCTGCTGACGTGATGTTATAAACCTGGGATAGCACTGAGCTGCATGGGGGCAGAGGTGGGGGGGAGAGATGAATAGAGCAATAGCCTTGAAACATGGAGGATGGGAGGGGGAGAGAGCGAGCGGAGAGGAGTGGGGCCATAGTCGTCACTGTTGAAATATTCCCTTTGATCTTATTTTCCACTTTGAATAGGTATTTTCATAATATAATGCCAAGTGCAGGCAATGTGACAGCTGATGACAGAGCCAGTGGCCATGTCTATGACAGTAGGGGTTTGCTCCCCCTTCGCTTTCTTCCTGTGAGCACCTAGGCACGAATACTTCCATCCCTGCAGGATTATCTCTGAGTAAAGTCAGAACAGAGGCATCACTCGCCTCCTTCAGGGGGAGAATGGGGCCTCCTGCATCTGGTAGGTAACATCACCTGTCATACTTGAGATCCGGCATCCAGAAATACCCCTATTACGTGCACCACTTAGAGATAATTTAGCAGTGTCAGAAACGTCTGGCTATTGAATAGCCTCGACCAGCTTTCTGTCTGCTTTGGTGGTCATAAAGAAAGCCATTTAATGCTCAACGCAGGAGTTTATCCTGCCTAAGTTTCTCTATTTCTCACCTTCGGAGAGTGCTAACGTGATGCTACAGGGAAGCAGCAATAACCTGCAGCTCTGACATGCAAGCTGAAGGGGTCACTCTGAGGCTCCCAGAACTATTTTTTGATAGTGTTTGCATGTAAGCTTGGCAACGTAAAGTGTGCAAGGAAATAAGCACATCCCGGGCTCAGGAACACAGAGCAAAACAAGCTGCGTTTAGTCACAAGTTCACCAGATGCTACTCTGGGGGTTATTGCCGCTGTATTACATTACTGCAATACACCAGACAAGGCACAGTGATTCATTTTCTCTCCTCGTTCCTTTAGGAGCCTTCTCTTCTTTCTAGATGGAAGCACAGCTGACCCTGCTGATCACAACCTCTCGAGACTAAAGCGGATTCCCAGTTGGTGAACACAGGCCCTCTCTCTCTTTTTCTGCCTCCAGTACAGTTAATCAGGGGTGCCAATTACAAAGCAGGGATGAGCGTGACAAAACAAATTGGACTGTGCTTCTCTCTGGTCAGGGGCACCAAAGGGTTAAGGAGCTCCACTTTCTGACTGATTTTTATACTCTCATTTCACTAATATTAAACCACTCACCACCACCTCCTCCCCTCTCCTTCAGTGTTTTCACCTATGTGCTGGGCCTTCTCAGCCTATGCAATTAGGGAAGAATCTCAAAACCAAAGAGCCAGTATTTGTGCTTATATTTGAAACACTGAGTGGGATAAATTGTGTATAGACTTACTTCTATCACTCCAGATGAAATAAGACCCCCCCCTCCCCTTTTCTTTTTTTCTTTTTTTTTTTTGCTTGAAACGTCATGCCTCGGGCCAAGTCGGCCACATCTGTTCTGAATTCTGTTGACCAAACACAGCTCAATCATTCAAGCCTATGTGGTGCTACCACCGACAAGGCTCCTACCTCTTCAGCCTGGGACTTCAGATACTCCCAAACCCACAGCAGGCGTCTACATGCAAGCCTCAAGCCTGGAGGCTGTGGAGTTCAGATGCTCCCTAGTCTCACTTGCCCCTAGCCAAAAGGCTGAAGGAGCAAACTAGAGGGAAAGCCCAAGAGCATTCTCCCATCATCATAACTTGTATAGCTGAGATCCTCGCATTGGAAGCATTATAGACTTTTTCGGGTCAACAGTGCAAGGAGCAGGCCTTCACCCTCTAACTACACTGATTCAAGGCCAAGAAGAAGGGCATCTCCTCTGCTAGCATAGGCAATGTGTAGGGGGGCATGGGGGGGAACATGCCCCCCCTGAGAGTGCTAGTACCCCCCAACAGCAAGCTCTCTGGCTGGTAGGGGGGGCACAGAAAGTGCTGGTGCCCCCCCTGAAATTGGTTCTGTCACCGCCGTGCCACATGAGGAAGTGCCAGCTGCTGGGCAACCCTCTCTCCCCACCAGTCACTGGCTGGGGGGTGGGGGGCCCCCCCCCCCGCCACTGGTCATGCCCCACTGGTGCCCACCCAGACTTGGGAGGCACCAGTCGCCCATGTGTGCCAGGTAAGTAAAACCACCTGGATTGAAATCATCATCCTGGTAGCTCCCGTGCCAGGTAAGTCCCATGTTTATGCCAGAGAAAATCAGTATTGCTGTGGATTAGTTATAATATCATGGCCACTCCTTGGCACTACCTTTCTGCTATACCTTTGTGTTCACTGGTGAGCTGCTTTTGCCCAACAACGTTGATTTGGCACAGCCTCCTGAGCCAACATCCTGAGTTACTTTCAGAGGAGTCAAGGCCCTTCATCTATATGGTCCACCTGTATGCTTCAGCATCTTCTGCTAGGATTGAGCGCCTGCTGCCTCTGAGCTCCAGCACAGCTCTGGGCCTAATCTACCATGGTCCTCTCATGTTCACACACTCAGTTTAGCTCCTTCTGTCATTGCTGTTCATTTCTCCAGAGCTGTTTCTGTTTCCTGGCCACAAGCCCAACATGATCCATCCTGCTTCCATAAGCTAATGAAACCATATGCAAAGAGTACGCTAGACCTTGTAAGAGATCTTGCCTGAAGCAAGGGCTGATGGAAAAGTGTAGCTTGAATGGAAACCCACAAGAATCTCCTAACTCTACTCTGAAGGGAATTTCAGAGATTCCCCAGGTAGTGGTCAATTGAACCACGATCCCCCTTAGCCTGTATTCTTCATTCATGATCATTTGGAGGAAAATTAACTGCTCCTACGCAGAGCTCCTGCCTGCCATTTTACAGTGCTAGGGGTGCATATTGCCTGCCCAGTTCTAACTGGCTTTAAAGGGGAACTTGCAATCTTAGAAAATGGTGACAGAGCCCTGACAAGAGCAGCCTGAATACATAGCTCTAATAAAGTAGTGGGGAATTCTTCCATTACTGCAGTCATACATGCACTTGACCTTAGCAATGCCCAGTACGGCCCTGGGAGCACTGGAACAAAACTTTCCCCTCTTTTTTTTATCAACTGTGTTCCCCTTCACTTTGACGTCAGCTTCAAGATTGCTCCCTGTGATGTGCTGCACCTTTCATATTTTCTTTCTAGTCATAATATTGCCTCAGTCGTAACCCCAGCACTTTGAGGAATAATTGTCCCTGACAAGAGGGTGAATCGCTGGCAGGGAGTTGATAAGCATTACATACAGATGACAGAAGTCAGGACATATCGGATTACTGCTGTGAATATAATAAAAGAGAGTCTAAACACTTTGGCAGCTCAAAGACAAGCCATTTCATAACTCTCTAGTGGGGCTATTATCTTCCATTTACTGCCACTGATAACCAGGTTGCAACTGTCTCCCTAGGATCTAGTTACGATTCACTTAACACTTTGCTGACTGGACACATTGGAGGAGACACAGATGATGATAATTTCTCAAGATATTTATTTTTAAGTTTTTATCTTCCTCGCCTCCCTCGCCCCGTACCTTTTAGCGTGATAAGAACCTAAATAAGGAGGCTTTGAACTTTCTTTGGGAAAGAAGAGTTCATGGCCACTTTTCCTTTAATCTTCCATGCCTGGGTTTTCCTTTGAAGCCAGTTGTGCCTATCCAGCAGATTCCCACCCCTCCTTCCTCTTGTAACACACCTAGGCCTAAAAGCCTGCTACAATATTGACTTGGCTCGTTTTACATTTAGGTGATATGTAAAGATAAGCTTGTATTTTATTTTTAGGCAGAGGCACCCAAGTATATATACCGATTGAGGGTTGCTGGTATCTATCAGTAGCAGATAATTTACAGCTATGACAATTGCTGGACAGGTTGACATAGTTTGGATACAGATGGTATTTATATGCATGGCATAAGATTGTGTTTCCAAAGCTGGGTGCCTAGGTGAGTTTAACACATCAGACTCTTTGATATCTAAGTTCTCTCTTGAAAGCTACAAAAAAAAAAAACCACGCACATCACTCCTGAATTATTTTGCAGTGGCAGAAACCTGGCAAATGACCAGTGAATGGTCTCAGTCTCCAGCACACCATTGTGAAATATTTATCTAGATCAGCTTAAAGATGAAACCCCCCTCTGCGCAAAATGAAACTCTATATTCTGCAAAATTCTTCTCCTTAAGCAATGCCACTAGCTGCAAATGCCAGCCCCGCTCAGCTTTCAACATATGAGGTGTTTTCAGATCCAAGGCAAAAGCTCCTGCACTCTTTCTCAGGCAGGAGATAGAGAGGTGCATCCACATATGGGGCCTTGTTTTGGTGTTGTTTGGTCACGTAAAAGCGTATCTCAGTTCTAGTCTGCAGCAGCCTCAGGCACAGCCCTTGCATGTAGAAGATCCCTGGCAGAGCAAACTGCATAAGGGGAGAGGAGTTTGGGGAGTAAGTGCATTGGCAAGTCAAAAATTGCACATGCACAAATGCTTCCTTGGACCCCGTTCTTGAAAGTTTTGCTTACATTCCTGCTGCTGGAAGACTGCAAAAAAGAGTCCCTCTGGGTTTCGGAGGCTTTAGCTTTGGAGAACTAAGCATTCAATATTCCCCTCCAGGAAAATGCCCAGCCAGAAATATCTTGCCCCAAACTAGTATCTGTAAACTAGTGAAAATCTATTGCAAGTGAAGCTGAAGAGAAGTGTCTCCCAAACTAAAAGTATTGGAAATTAAAATTTCTTTTTTGCTAATATTTGAGCTAGTACTTGATTATTCATGAAAAGCAAATACTTAATAGTTTTGAATACAGCTGGACTGAAATTATTTCTTTTCTATCACCCAAGCACCAACCTATAAGTCATGTGGTTGCAGGGAACATGAATTCCTATTGTAAGTAGGTGGGCCGGGTTTTGAGAGTCCATGAAATGCAATGCGTTACCTAATGCGGGTTACTCAGGGTTGAATGCTTCTACAGGAAATGGAAGAAGAAAGGAATTTTCTCCGAGTTGTCTGAATGAGAAGGATCTTTACACTAAATACGTCTCTCCATTTCCTAAAGAGGCTGCTGCAATGGCTGTTGTTATTTTGGCATCATCCTCTCCTCTTAATACAGGTGAATTGTGTGTTTGCACAGGAAAATAAATAGTGACCTTAGATCTACAGATCATTTAAATGTAATGAATGCAGCTAAATCAGTGGACAACTTGGTTCTTTCCATAAGCAAACATCACCGCTTTATTGGAGGACATGGGCTGACCACATAAATACAGTGATGCTGGACTAACAGCTACCTGCTAGTGATCAAACGTATTGATCATTTGTCCCTGGTGGGTATGGCACAGGCTCTTCTGGGCTGCAAGAGCCTACAAAGAATAAGGCCAGTTAGGAAAAGACGTTTCATTTAGACAATGTTGGAAAAGTGGTTCTCGGGGACTGCTCATCAGGACTCCTGGTTTCTGCCACGGACGTGTACCCTTGTGCCCCCATTTATCCATCTGTACAATGAGGATAATAATTCCTTCCTACTGTGCAATGTCATTGCATGGTTCAGCCAAGTCATATTTGTGAACTGCTTTGAGATTTTTAGATCAAAGAATTAGGGAAGTGCCAAGTGTTGTTATTGTTGTTGGTAATATAATAACAATGTTGGGTGTTTTCACTGTTCATATGGTAGCCTGGCTGGAATTGGGCAGGAAGCCCAATAATTCCAACAACCAATGAATAACTCAAATATAAAATGTTTTACTTAATGAGTGTCTGTGTTTAATCAGAAGCCTGTGTAATTATGTCACAGAGGGCTAAGGATCTAATGTTTTTCTAATACATTTGCTTTTAAAGGGATGATTAACCCTGTATATTTCATGATGATAAGCAAAATAGCTATTTTTTAAATATTTGTACAGGAGACGCTTTGAAAATATATAGGTTATCCTTGCAAGTTTAACCCTAAGCTGAGCGTGGAACAAGATCCAAAAGAGACAAGGTTGGCTCCATGACCTTTTTGCCTTCCCCTGTCCACGCCATATAGTCAAATAGTCTCAGTGCTGGTCTAACTTAAAACAGCCCCTAGCATGCCTCTTATGCCAGCATCAGCAGGGAAGGTGAATAGGGTCAGCTTTGACTACACATTTCCCTGTGTCAGAGAAAACTTGATTTATCTAATAAAGATAGCTTTCAGCCTGCTTATAAGCATGCATATAAACACACCTTTAATGTGTGTGTATATATATATAGAGAGAGAGAGAGAAACTTTGAATGTCTCCCTTGGTCTGTGTGTGTAAGTGGATTTACATGTAGTTACATGGTATGTATGTGTGTGTTTATGTATATAGATAGAAATATGTAAGCAATGAAAATACCATCCACAGATTTGCATCATCATGGGTTGTATTAAATATAAAACACGTTCTGGTACTGGAGAAAAACATGTTTACCTTTTGTTACGAGTAGCTACCAACCACGTTGGAATTTGGTGGGCAGGAAGGAGTTAATGAGATGATCATTAGGTCATCAACTTTCAAAGGCTCTTCTACTCTGAAAACCATTTTCTTAATTATTTTAGGTTAACACTGAAATCCATAGAAAAATCATGTGTAATCTAAAACCCCAGACATGGGGACAGGACTGGTTTGAGATAACATTAAAGATTTTATTGCTGTTACATTATAAATTATTTCTATTATGATGGCCCTATGGGTATTACATTCTGTCAGTTCCCTTTCACTATTACATCACTTAATGTTATTAACACACTTTAGGGTATAAAATTACAGTTTTATTGTGGAAATCTTAAACACTTACATCCAAAGTACTGAATCGAGTTATTATCCCGGCTGGCCAGATCTGGTCTATTATCATTTTATCACTCATAAAAACCTGTGATTCAATTTGAGGGAAAATCATGGCTTATACATGTTTAAGCCCAGTTGCAATATTAATACAAAGCAACATATGGATGACTTCATTTTATTAAAGTTGAGTTAGCCCTAGGAACCTGCTTTTATGATCTTTATGCTGCTTGAGAAATTTGATCTGACCTGTTGCCATTTGTGAATCACCCATATACTGATAAGGTGTTCTTATCAGTCTGTTGGAGAATTGTGAACATGGTCACCTTCTTACTGCATTCATTATATACTCTGAAAACATACATTGATCACAGACTGCTATTCAAGGGGAAAGGTATCAGATTTAGTTTTGTGATGTTATCCCGTGGATTGGACAAATGCTGTACTTTGAAAGTAAATGTGATCTGTACCTGAAGTGTGTGGACCAAATTCATCCCTGAGATAGATGCTCTGAAGCCAAAAGTAAAGTCCCTCTGGCTCTTTTGTGGATGTGAGCTCATGGGGTGGTGGTAAGTCAGAAGCAGGCTCGGCAAAATTCAATTTTTTTTATCAATAGACATCGATAAACATTGATATCACCTGACACTCGCAGACAAACAGAAAAAATATTTTGATGATATTGGTAATCATCAATATTTACATAAAGGAGACGTAAAAAAATCTGGGATGGAGGCAAGGAAATCTGGGTTAAGAGTGCTGTGTGCACACACACACGCGCGCATGTACGCACATGCACATGCACGTGGCGGCCGCTGCAGGCGCTGGGGGCTGTGCTGGTAAGGTTGTGCTGGGACAGGGGTTGGAGGGACAGGGCTGGTAGCAACAGGAAGCCAGGTAACCCAGCAATACCAGGTTACTTTGCCTACGTCTCAGCCAAGGCAGCAGCCAAATTCCCAAGGAGCCCAGACTGGCTGCGTGTGTGTGGGTGTGTGGGGTGTGCACACCGAACTCCCGCAGAGCTCTGTGGTCCTGTTCTGAATTGCAGAAGATACTGCTTTGTTGATGAGAGTGACAAATATCTGCTTGCATAAAGGTATGCTGTATTGATGTATGGATATTTACTTTTGATATTATTAAATTGTCTGCCCCCCATGCTCCTCATTTCATGCAATTTTGAAATTTTCAGTCAATAAAAATCAAAATAAATACTTAAAAATAAACATTGATTTTAACCATTTAAATAAACGCAACAAAAAATGCATCGAATTCTGCCAAACTAGATATCAGTAACTATATACTGCTCCAGAACCTATAGGAAGCCACAGTAATGCCATCAGGGTAAGCCTCTCTCTAACAAAGCACTCAGCACTGCCCTAAACCTTAGGGACAATAGTCCCAGGCACTACAGTGACCACCTGAGCTGTGCAAATAATTGTGAGGAGTTTTATTGGTGGCTGGCTGAACCAAGATGCCAGAAATTATTTCATTTCAGGTTAATCCAAAATGACTTTTTTTTTCCTATTTTTCCATAGCACAATAATCTTCCCAAAATGAAAAATCAAAACGTTATAGTAAAATTCTTTCCCCACACCACTTCCTGTTTATTTTTATTTTGGCCAATCCTGTTTTTTGGTCTAAATATAAGTATCCTGAGAAACAGTGCCCAGCTCCATGGTAAAAGGTTCTGCCCAGGCAGTTTATACTCCCTTTCCTGCCATTGAGGTTGGGGGAGCGAGGGTTGTGGATGTGCGGCCCACACTGAGGAGTTCTTCAGTCTTGTGAAATCGTGCAACCTGCTCAGGCAATAGGGAGAAAGTATTGCGCCAACCAATTGTACTCTGGCATACACACAAAATCTCCCTAGCAACAAAGATGACAGCTTGGTAACAGCAGCTGCTGCTTAATGGAAAATGTTAAAAAAAAAATTCCATACTAGATCTATTTGCCCTGTTTGCATTTTTATATTCATCACAGGTAAAGGAAGCATCTTAGCGAAAAAATCCAGAACTTTGCAAATGTTTCTGAGTCAGGTGTGTGTCACTGTCATGTTTAGTTGCATTAGAAAGACAGCTTGGAAAGCTAGGGGAAGTAACATGAAATTTTACACGTGAATCTTCACTTTTAAAACATGACTGTCATTCACAACAAAGTTTGACAAAATAATATCTTGTCGCACCTAACAAGGGAAACTCCAGATATTGAACATCAAATTTGGAGGTATCCCTTCTCATTTGGAATAGACCTGTTTTTGCTTAGACATGAGAAATCTACCCTTTTTGGTCAGATCACAAAGTCTTGTCAATCTTACAGCAAAATTAGCTATTTTTATTTAAAAGAAATTTTAAAATATAGAACTCACCCCTAGGGAGTTTCCTTTCACATTGTAAATGTTTTGCAAACTCAGCTAAGGATAGGAGCAAGCTCAATTATATGGCAGCTTCCTCCTGGAAAGAAAACAAAGTCAGGCCATTACTAAATCACTACATGAAATACACAGATTGGATGGCAATGGAGATGCCAGTGACATTAGTTAGTCTGAAACAGCACACATTATTAAATGATAGTAATGTAGAAATGGCCATAGCTATATAAGCAATAAAGGTAAAATTACACTTTAACTTGCATTAACACTATGACATTATATCCTGATTAACGTACAATTAACTTGTCGTATGCCATTGTACATGTGTTTGTAGGTGGACAGATGGTTATACTGCATCTCATGCTCAAATATGTACTATTTATTACTTCATCAAAAGTTATAGAGATGGGGGTAGATTTACCAAGGGACTTAGTGCCTAGCCGATGCAGCAGCTGGTTAGCAGAGAGCCACATAAGTCAGCATGGTCAGGGCATCCAAGCATGGTCAGTAAGGTCTAACCCAGTGGTTCCCAATCATTTTTGACTCAAGGCACCCTTCCAAAAATGGCAGCTCTTAACTTTCACTTGTTTTTTGGCAATGGGAAAAATTATAGAACCATTTTTCTGTGACAAAGAACTCAGAAAGTCCACCGCAACTTTCAGAACGCTTTTGGTGCTATAGATTCCTATTTGAAATCTCGGGGGTGATATTGTGAATCATGCGTAGGCGTTTGCACACCTAATTAGGGGTGTGTGAAGTGGGTCCTATTTGATTCAGATTCAGCCCGAATCAGGGACAGTGATTTGATTCATTGATTTGGATCACTGGCCCAGATTTGATTCGGCCGAATCCGAATCTGAAGATTCAATGCTGATTTGGAGAATCAGTGATTCGGACATAGACACCACTTTAGAAGTTTTTTCTACATACCTTGAGGTAGAGGCGCAGCTCATGATTGCTGCAATGCTGGGGCTCATGAAGCATCCCACAAAAGTGCAGGGGGGCCCTCCACGTGCTCAGCGGTGAACCCAGAAATGTACCGGAAGTATTTCCGGGCCACTTTCAGGTCTGCCAGGGGCCCCCCTGCACCGCCCCCCAGCTTGGTGATTGGCCACAGGGGAACCCCAGGTCCCCCTCCCAGGCCCAGGAGGCACCAGTTACTGAGCCGGGGAGTGTGTGTGGGGGGGGGGGTCCCCAGCGCGCTCCCTGGTGGACCCAGAAGTGGACCAGAAGTGCTTCTGGTCCACTTCCGGGTCTGCTGCCAAGCGCACTGGGGAGCCCCCCGTGCTTCTGTGGGATACTTCATGCACCCCCGCATCGCAGCATTCATGAGCCCCTGCTACCTAGAGGTGTGTAGAAAAAACATTTAAAGCTGTGTCTATATCCGAGTCTCCAAATCTTTCTGAATCTCTGAATCAATTTGGAGGGTTCCAGTTCAATTCAGAGAGATTAAAGGGTCCTCTGGTTCAATTCGGATTTGGAGACTTGGCCACCAAATCAGGCCAAATCTCCACCGAATTGAATCAGGCACTGAAGCTTTGCACACCCCTACTAACAATGGTTATATTGAGTGGCACCCTTATGTCACCCTTCAAAGGATATTCTGGCACCCTGGTTGAGAATAACTGGCCTAGCCAATAGGACTCTCTGAGGACAGAGGAGTATCTGCCCCTCTCTGAGGCTTGGACTTCCCATTCAGGGCTCCAAAAAAGCTCTGACTTGGGATCCAACAGGTAGAGTCTTCTCCTGTAGAGGGGCTCCTAGGTCCCAAAGAATTGAACAGGGGTTCACAGTTGGAGGAAAAGATGGTGACATTCACCTTTCCTATAATGGTCTGTGGTTTAGCTTACTCTTCCAGAAAGTGGAAGCCCTAGGTCCAGTTATCTTCACAGCATGAGGGGGTTTAAATCTACATCCTAGGAGCATGTCTAAATGACCAAGCTATGGGCTACTCTGGGTGAGGGCCTTCTCCATCCTTATTGGAGTTAGCTCTAATCCTAGAACTGCACTGAGTTGAGGTGTGTACTTAAGCCATTTATTTCAATTTCTTTGCTACTGAATTTCCCAGTCTGAAATAACATAATCATACTTTTCTCTATACATGCTTATGTTCAGTTTGAGCTGTAACAGCCTTTGGAGGGTGCCACAGAGAGAGAGAAGATAAACTTGAGGAGGTGAATACAGTCTCTTCCCTTTCAGCTACTACACCTACCCCATTCCCTGTAGCACAAGCTCTTCCCTGCTGGCTGCTGCTTCTCCTTCCCAGCCCTTCTTCAAGCAGGCAAGCACTATAATAAATAAGTTGATTATTTTAAACATGGTGCCACTCAATTGACAAAAGTTATGAAGTGATGTCTCGAGTCTAAAAAGATTGAGAACCACTGAATTAGAAGTTGTTTGAAGGTGTAAATCACTGTGCGATCGTTATGGATACATTGTGAAATATAGCCTAGAATGAGCAGCCCAGAACCTTTCGATACGCTTTACTTTAAAAAATTCATTAAAAAAGTTCAACCTGACTTGGATCCCAGTACATTTTTCGTGTTCAAACACCATGGTATTTCCTGGTCCTCACATTAAATGACCACAAAAAAGATTCAAATTCCAGCTCCAATGGAAGCAAGAGTCTGCTCACTCTGCCAGTTGAGCAGCTTCAAGTATCTTAAAAGTTTGGCTAATCTAAGATCTAAGGTGCTCCTTAAAACTCTTTAGGCACCACTTTCTTCAACCTAAAGTGTTCTGGTGATTCAGGTAACTGTATCATGCTTGAATCCAAGGCCTTGAATGGTTTCAAAGTGGGTCCAATTTAGTTCAGCTCAATGGACTCTGATGCTATTGAAGCGTTACTTAAAAATCTGCCTCGGCAGACTTTTTCCAAACCACCAGCACATGTGCTATAAGAAATGGCCTGAGGTCTTTTCCATCTTCAGATTCTGTGATGCTAGGATGATGAGCTAAGCACTGAGTTTAGAAGGTATTTTTCCACTCAGACAGTAGCCACTTCACTTGTCCTGATATAGGGATTCATTGTGTTATGTTTCAGGCAGCTTTTTCGGTACTTGTTGAGAGACGAGGTTGGCAGGTGATGCTAGAGAACATTAGCCGAGCACACAGTAACATAAGGCTAATTGCTGTGCTCTTTTACACCAGTAAAAATGTGAAGCGACAGTGACAGAGTTATTCTTGATTGAGGTGCTGAGCTAGCGAAGCTCCTTTGAGAGTAGTCAATGATTCTGGTAATGTTAAGCCCATGCTTTTGGAAGACTTAGGCCAGTGTAACTGAGGAAATCTGTCCCGCTTTTAATTCAGATGAAGCCTAAGAGCTTAGGTGCCTTGGAATCTAAGGTTGTTCCTGGAAATTGAGGATTCGGCAGCATTTTGTAGACTGGAGGCTTGTTCCCAAGTCCTTGTATTTTCCCTCCCCATTCTTTTGCAGTTACATAGCTTGATGGGTAGTCCACCTTGTAACCCTCCACCCACGAATCGTGTGCCTCCCTGCGATGGGTAAAATGAACCATGTAGGCATAAAAGCCTTATCGTGAGCATGCTCGCTGTGCTGAACAATTTGCAGCTTGAGCTACACAACCACACCAGGCTTCCCAGACGCACATGGCCTTCCCCAGTCTTCGGTGGTAGGGATCAGTCCTTCAAGGTAATAAGAAGATAGGGGGTCACAGAGCTGTCACATTTCTCACATCTCTAAGGGGTAACATCCATGTCCCCTGCCTCTCAGAATAGAAGTTGAGCCACTTTTGGATGACTGAAGAAGGCCCCCTCTATACCTCACTTGTAACTGGTTAACTGTGCAATTGCTGTGAGACTGGCTAAACATGGAAAGTAGCTATCACACCATAAAATCTCCAACTAGCTATCAAGTTTGACCTTAAAATTGTGTACTAATTGTATAGCTATCTTCTATTAAGCTTTAATTTACACAGGTAGCAGGGGATCTCCCGTGGCTGGGAGGCCCCCCAGCTGACAGAGCTCCCACCCATGGGGTAAGCCATGCCCAGCTAGGGCTGGGCATCCCACAATTGAGGGGACTCTCAACCCCAGCAGCTTCCAACCCCGTGTCCTGGCAGCACTCCTGAGGCTGGAAGACCATGGCAGCTGCCATCTCCCTGCCCCGGGGTACTTGAGATGGATCCCAGCCATGGGAGCTTGCTTCTTGCCAGTGCAGGAGGAGCTCAAGATGGGGCTCCAACTGCACCAGCACTAAGGCACAATGGGATCTAATGCACAATCCCACAATCATGCCTCCTACCATTCACGCGTGGCATGGCAGGAGGCAGGATTGTGTGGGTCATGTATTAGATCCTATTGCACCTTTACTTGCATGTGTAGAGGGGCCCAAAGAGACTTCTGATTGGCTCCAATCTAGAAATCCTCTTTAGCAATTACATGCTGTCTTAAGACAACGCTAACTCTGTTGGGAAGGGTGGCATATCAATCAAATCAATAGAACACCTTTAGAGATGTAAATGCTGTCATGCATGGCCCATAATCAGAGACAGGTGAAAAATGATATTTGGGTTTTTTTCAGTTTCTTGGCAACTTCAAGTTTTTTAAGAAAGATTTTTTTTTCCAGTTCAGGTTAAGAATAGACATTGTCCAAATATTTGTGTGTCAAATTTAAAACAAAACAAAAAATCCCCCATACTTTTCAGGTTGATTGAAATGTTTACCATTGACAAAATGTAAATGTATCAAATTTGAGCCTTTTTAATTTGTTTAAATCAATTTACATATAAAATACATTTTAAACAGATGTGAAATAGGGTGTGATATGAAACTGGAACAGGTTGAAACTGGTTGAAAACAGGTTGAAAATAGATGTGAAACTGGAACATGTTACGCAGAGGCGGTGGAAATGCCATTGTTGGAGGGTTTTATGCCCCAGCTTGTCAAAGCTCTGGTTGTAGTGATCTCATTGGGGGTGGTTCTGCTTTGAGCAGGGGTTTGGACTAAATGTGACCTCCTGAGGTCCCTTCCAGCCCACGTTTTCTGTGATTCAATATCAAATAAAAGGAAAGTTTGGTTTGGAAATGTTTGCTTCAATAGCAGCATTGCACTTAAAAAATGTAAGAATTGCCTGTTAAAAAACCCCAGAGAAACTCAATGCACGTGAAATGAAAAATTGAGTGGAAACATAATAGATACTTTCAGAAAGTTTTGGCATCAACAAATCTGCATTTTTCACCAAAAAAAGTCTTACCTTGAGATACTCAAACTTCAGTTTCAGCTCCCATTCAAAGGCTGAAACCCTGCCTAGCTCCGTTCTAGTACCAGCCTAATCATTGTCTCATTACTTCCCAAATTACCAGCACCAGAGGCACAGCCCTTCTAGTATAGAGTCAGGTAATTTTTCATCCACAAATGTCTGACTTACTCATGCAAGAGACTCTTAAGAAGTCAATTAAGGGACGATTTTCTTTTTTTGAAGGCACAGAGTTCAGTTTAGCACCTTGACTGCCTTTAATAGTTGGTGAGGATTGGATGCCTAACTCTCACTATTGGCCTTTGGACTGATTGACTGGTAGGAAAGGAAGTTTGTTTGCTAAGGGTTCAAGGGATCTGGGATCTGGGACCATGATGCTATAAATGCTTTGTCAGGAAGCCACTGATTTCAGCCAGGTATCAACTAGTCAGCTTTCATTTCAGAAGAAAAAGGACAGAGAGGGGAACTGAACACCCTGGTCTCATGAGCATTTTTCAAGTTCCAAGAGCTCTTCTGCAATATTCAGCTTTCAGAGTTGAGAAGATGCTAGGAAAATGCAAAAGCCTTTCTTTTTTTTTTTTTCCCTTCCGTCCCCATCAGTCCCCAGCCCAGCCTGTAATTTGGCAAGATGAATGAAGTGTTTTCGGAGTGTCATCACTTATGCCTCTGGCAGATTTGCTTCCCCAGTCTGCCTTTCGCCTTTTGGACCTGTCACTCAACCCTTTGGCAAAGAAGGGGGGGGAGAGGGGGAAGGGAGGAGGAAATCATCTCTCTGCTAATCACCTATCACAAGCAATGAAATTCCGCAGGCTTGGTGCCAGCTAGGTACATTTCAAAGGGAAATCGGGGAGGGGGTTGCGCGGGGTGGGGGGGCAAAGTGTCACTCAAGGCAGATATTTATGAAAGATGACAGTTTGCAAATATCTCAATCTTGGACAAGGCTGCTCCAGTGACACAGAGGAGTGCTGCAAAATTGGAAGAGTCAGCAGCCAACATTTATTTCATCAGGACCTGTCCAATCTTCAGTGATCGCTTGACAGTCTGGGGATTGCTGGCACAAGCAGGCCTCTTTCTATTGGTTACTTTCATTTAGTTTGCATGGATCAGTTTAAAGAGTTGTAATAAATATGTAAAGAAGGATAAAAGGAACAGTTTTGCGGAGCTGTGTTCTCGGTGGCAGAGCTAGCACAAAGCTGCGATACCCTTTTTAGCTATGCCAAATAGGAATAGTAGTAATTACATTTCTATTGATCGTCACTGTGTGGGAACAATGAGATAGAGGCTTTATCTCACTGAGAGGAGACCCCCTCAACTTTGAGGCTCCCGGCATTAATGCCAGCAGATACAATGGGTGAGCAGATCTCTGTGCACTGCTCTAGTTAGCCCCAACTATTGAGGTCCTGAAAACGAGAAGCCATCAAGGGGGGGCATGATTTAGAAAGCTTGCTTTTTCCTACCTAAGTGCTAAGCCTGGATGCATGACTCCACCATAAATTTCCTGGAACACTTTGTTTGAATAAATTGGGGGAGCTGTTTGGTCTGTTTTACCCCCTTCTTGGTATCCTGCTCATATCCTGGAGATCAAGTACTTGGTGGACTAATGAAAGAGAGATGATTTGCAGAAGCTGAATTTCGCACTTGTCGATGGGAGTTTTCATGCTGGAAACCGTAGATCCATAGCTTATTTGCCAATCAGGGAATGGAAACTGTGTCACATGACCTAAGCAAATCGTTCTTGCCTGTCTTGAACACCCCTGTTTCTTTGTTACAGACAGGTGGGGTAACAATTGCATCAAATGAGACTGACTTAGGCTGATGCAATGTAACTGTTGCATCTGCTTGCTTCTGTAGCAGCACAGGCGTAGCAGCCGCTTCAACCATGTTTTCTTTGCAGTCGAAGTTACAACGGTTCAGCTCACTTGTATTGCTCCAGGAACAGGCAGATGCAGCCGGTCCATGGTAGCAGCCGATGCACGTTCCCAAGCGGCAGCTCCACCACCCCTTTTACAACAGTTAAAACTGGCTCTGGATGGACAGGGTTTTTATCTTTCTCCTGCTCAATAGCAGAATTTTGTGGCTTCATATATCACCTTCCCAGTGCAAAAGAAATCAATTGCATGAAGTCTGGATATACTTTAGGTAGAACTAGCTCTATTTTCACATGTACCCTAATCATGGAACAGAGGTTATTGCAGACAGAAAGGGTAGAGGAGGTAAAGGTCATTGGGGCCTGGGAAGCATGAATGAGAAAGAGCAAGTGGGAAGGAGGGGAGGGGACCAGATGAGAGTAGAAGAGAGAAAGCAGGCAGCAAAACTCATGTGCTGGAAAGTGGGATCGTGGTTGGATGGTGGGGAAGGAGGGTGTTCACAAGAGGGTGCCGTTTATACTTAGGAGCTATGAGAGCACCTGGCAAAGGAGAACATCCACGACAGCTCTGGAGCAGCATTACCCTAAGACCTCTTCAAGGAAAATAGGGTTATTTTAGCTTTAAAATTCTGAGCAGGTTATTTTTCTCTTACTGTATTGAGGCTTAACAATAGAGTTTCCTCTCCACTCCCTTTCTAGAAAATGTTTTTGGAAAGCCATATTTCTGATCATAAGGTTTATGTTTCCATGTTTTAATAGTTCCTTTTTTATGAGCTAATTCAAAGGACAACCAACCCTGCCCCCGCAAATAAAAACCAGTTTCTTTCAAGAACAACAGCCTGACAGATTGAATTCCTCTCTGCAGCAGGCTGAGCTATCCCTACAGAAACCTGAATGTCTAAAATGCTGTGTTTGAAAGGCCTAAAGTAAATGCAGTTATCAAGCGCAGTAGGGAACAAATGCATCTAGTTGGCACGACAACTGGAATATCTAGGTGACATTCTTTTTTTATTACTGTTATAATTAGCAGTGAAATATAGATAATAGGCTTATTCTAACTATCTCAATATTAGCCATTTTTCTTGTCAAATGTAGCATCCAAAAGAGACACTGAGTCAGTTGCTTGCTGGAGTAGAGAGTTTCCTGAGGCACTAACAAATGTGTGTGCGTGTATGATTATCCATGGAAAAGTATAATGTGGGTAGAGGTGGATTATGTTGGCAAAATGCAAAATTGCTTTTCTGTTTTTAGGTTTTTTTGCAACTCTCTTGAAATGGATAATGAATTCAATTAAAGGCCTTGTTTTCCTCTTCCTTATGCCCTGTGTATCTCAGTCTTGCATAATTTAAACAAAAATTGCCACATAATACAGTACTCTTTTCTCATTTCTGCAAAGCCAGGGTCGTCTGTGAGATGCTGAGGACCAGCTCAGGGAGCGTGTCAGCTATAGGGAGTAAGGGCACAGACCATCTGGTTGCTAAGAAGGGATTGTCCCCTCTACCTCCCCTTTGGTTATCTCTGTTAGGACATGTAATGCAATAAACAACTCTTGTGCATTTTGTTTGGATATCAGTAGTGTTATACTGTATCATTTGTCAGAGGGTTTGTCCATACCATGCCAACAGTATGTCCTGGTGTGGGAGTTTGGCAGCAGCAGTGGCAATCCCTTGATTTGAGGATGATCTCTCTACCATGGCTCATTGATGGTTTTGAGGTGCAAAGTACAGGAGACCAAGTCGCTTCCTGTGGCAGAAGCCTGTGCGTGACTTCATTTAATGTGAAGAAGCCGATGCATGGAAAATGCAATCACACAATCTTGACAAAGTAGAGATCTGGGTCCAGTGGCAAGAGAGAACCCTAGATGACAGGAGACCTCCATCTTCTTGCACCTTCTTCCTTCTTTGCAGCCAAAGAGCCTAAAAAAACACACTGTTTCAATTTAGGGAGAACTAAAGCAAATTAAAGCCCCGTGGCGTGTACAAGCAGCCCTTCTTCCACCTGATGCACCATTGAGGGCTTGGGGTTGGACTGTGGTTTGGTTGGACCCTCCCCTCAGGCCTGTTCACCATAGGTAACCATGCCAGAAGTGTGAGACTCCAGGTGATGTAACTATGAGGATCATTGGGAGACACCAATTTCTCCACCACTACAAGGTCTCAGTCCACAGAGAGGGGCCTGGGAGGACCAAGTGCTCTCCCCCTCACCCAAGTCAACAGGCAGACTCCAAACCCAGAATTTTGCCAGACGTGACCAAAAGCTTTGGTAAACTCCATAGTTTAGATGCTTATTGCTAGCATTGAGGCTGTACTGAGGCTGCAATGTATCCCTATTCACCATCCGTAAAAAAAAAAAAAAAAAAAGATGGCCTGATTTTTTGTAGATGTGTTCAGTGCGATTTGTGCAAATATAAATTGGACCCTAAAGGTGAAATTCACTTTAAGCAAAGGAGTAAATTCTAGGTTCCTTTCTTGATTCCCTCTTTATTCCCAACCCAGTCAGAACTGCTGTGGAGTATCTCCTTCTGCAGCCATGTGCTCCTTGGCGTCTCCAGTGGCCGCCCACCTTCATAGTACAGAGTGAGAATGATTAAAAAAGCAATAGGCATATATTTTTTTCCCTGCCAACACATCTGGTTTGGCCATAGTATGTTGCCTTTTTGTACCAGTATCCTTTTGTCCCCAGTTTACCCCCTAGTAAATCTTCCACTTAAAAAAAAAAAAGCTGAAAAGTGTTGTAAGAGGCAGAGTAATCACGGTCTCCTCTGCAAATGGCAGAAAGTCAATCAAAAGCCACTGAAGGTATCTTAAATATAATTAAAAATCAAACAGCAAGCAACCACCTTGGACAGTCTTGTGGCCCAGGGCCCCTTCCCACAATCATTATTCCATCCTTACTCAGAAAACTCCCATTGATTTATGTGGCATACTGGGCTCTTGGAATCTGCTTCCTTCCGGAAACCCCCCCCTCCCCTAAGAAATAAACTTAAAAGTTCTGGCTTGCAGAAGAGGAGCTTTCCTACCAAAGTCTTACCAAAGTCACTGAAGCTGTACATTCAAATGGCCGATTACCTGCCCTATTGGCCATACCTGTAGGCATCTGCAATCAGGAGGCATGCACGCATGCTTAAACACACACCTGTATATGCATTTTCATGCATAGGCCTAGATAACTGAGGATTTACAGTCATGCCCCCAGAGTTGCTGTAATTTTTTTTGTTCATCCTTAATAATCATTAAACAGGACAGTGGGCAAGATTTCATAGTATCCAAGTGCATTTTCCCAAAGCCTGTCAGCCCGCAGGTTTTAACATCTTTGGTCTCCAACAATATTTTTCTCATGGAAACTTTCACTCCTGTTCATGATTGTATGCACAACCTCCACAGCTATTGTCTGCCTGAAACCTGCATGGTTAGCACAGTGTTTGCTTGACTAATAACATAATATTGGGATTGTGCATATATTATTTTTTGTTTCTTTTAACATGCCTACTTCCCTGGAAGCAAGGAGAACCAACATTATATAACTAGGTGACTGTATCACTAGCAAGTGCTTTCTTGACTTATTGCATTCTGGGAACCGTTGCCATAAGAATATTCACAGAAGACAAGAAAAGGACTCTACAAGTTCTCATCGCTGGGAGCTAACACATACTTACATCTGGGAAACAGAAGTGAAGAAACAGCTTTCCGTACTCATGCTCAAAATGCCAGGTTGGGTTAATGACAGGGCAACTTAGCTACATCATAGCACTTTCTTAGGACAAATCATAAAATCTTTTTTTTAATTTTATTGGACTCTTCAGGTGGAAGAAATGCCAGCAGGCCATGTAGTCCAACCCTGGGCTCACAACAGTTGCAAAGCCATTTCTGGTTTAGGCTGCTGGTTTTGCTCAGTTTGGTTGTAGAGCCAGTGGCAAAGTGTGAGTTTGTGAAGTGTTGTCAGGACCAAGTGAAATCTTTTATGTTCCTGACCAGGATCTGGGGTTTCATGCAATGATTGTGCTGATTTCATTACCCAGTGGTCTTCTGTGTGGAGATGTGACCTCCATAGGCAACTGGTAGGGGATGCATGGGGGTGCACATGTCCCCCTCAATAAGGCCGATGCCCCCGCTGATGGCCAACACCAATGCTGTCAGCAGGGCTGGTGTCCCCCCAACAGAGCCACCACCATTGGCATGTTCTGCAGGTGCCCCCACAGATTCAGGAGGCACCAGTTGCTCATGGTGACCTCTATACCAATTAATAATGCCACTACTAAGGCTGTGGACTCACTGAAGTGTGACTCAGATTATACCTATGTGGTTAGAGGTGATTGTTGGCAATGGCTCACCTTTACCATGGCACAGCTCTTGTGGGTTCCAGTTATTCATCTTCTCTGTGGTTCTATCACTTCTCCTGTTAAATCTTCTGAGGTTGGGCCATGGGTAGGGGTCTACCTACCTTGAGAAGGCAGTCAATTGAGGTTTCAGGCAAATCCCATGGCTGGCCACTCTTTTCTAGGGTAGAATGTGGTGCCCCCCGCCCTCAACACTTCTGATTGGCCAAGGGACCATAACCCTACCCCTCACTTCTGATTGGTTGCAAGGGCTATCCATCATAAGGCCCCACCCATTGCCACCAAGTGGTGGAAAGGAACAGGACTGCACAACAGGTAGCCCTCTCAGCCAACCAGTGGCATGGGGCGATGGTGGCAGCCATCTTGCTAGCAACCCCCCTGTCCCCTTCCCCGCCCACAAGCAAGCTAGCAGCTGGATCACAGCGCCATGAAGACTATTGGCCCCTCTAGGAAGCAAGCATTTTATTTTCAATAATCTTCTTTTTGCAGCAAGCCCACCATTTTTTATGGAGCCCTCCAGCATTCACGGTTTCCAAGAAAACCACACAACTGCAAATTTAGTAGGTTCCTAGTTATGTGACATCTATTCTTCTTTACTGTATATATTTCACTCTGACTCCAAATGTGGAGAAGGCCCCTTTGCCTCCCCTGCTAATATAATTCCCTCACTCTTCAGCATGCATAAAACTTCCTTGCATTCCATCAGAACAGCTGGATAGAAAGCTGGATGTGTGTGTCTCAGAACCTGTGTCTGTGCATGGCATATGTGATTCCTTAGCCTTTTGAAATTCCTCCTGTCCTGTAGGAAAAAAGAGTCCTTCCTAAAAACAAACTCAGTGTTTTTCAATGGAATTCTTCCCACAGGACAAGAATTCCCATACAGGTCAGGGAGAATATTGCCTCTTTCTCTCTGAATATCACTTTCCCAACTGTAAATCCCTCAGAGTCTTTATTGTGGAATGAATAATAGATTAATCATTCCTCTGTGTGCAATGCTGGGGCACTCTAATGTCACTGATTATTCTATATTGAATAAATAGTGTTGCTAGGTTGATATGTTTAAGGCAAATGAGATGCTTATTGGTATCCAAGAAGCCAGTTAACAAGATCCATTTTCCTCCATTGACTTCTACTCATGTATTAATGAGGTTCAAAAATGTCTTTTCTGTGTGTATCAGATAAACGTGCCTTTGTTATTCCCAAGAAGCACACAAATATTTGCTCCATTTATGTTTGTATTAACGTGTCAACGAAGCTAAATCTTCAAAAAGGGAATAAATACCATATCCATTAAGCCACTTAAGGGGTGAGTTTTGCAAAAATATGTTGTAATGGTTGCCATGGCAAATATCCATATTTAGGGAATTGTGTGGTATCAACTTCAGTATAAAGGGCTAGAAAAGAAAAATGGACTTCTCCCCAGACAACCATCACCTACACATACGCAGTTAAAAAGTTTTAATGAGCGAATAGGTTGGTGAATCAAAAGGTAATTTAAAACAACAATTGGGAGAAAAAGCAATACAAACTAGAGAACACATGAAGGAAGCACAAGGGAGAACATAGGAGAATCAAAAAGAAAGAGAAGATGTCATACATTTCTATCTAGGTGTCTTGCAAAAGGAGAGAGAAATGAGTTTGTGCCTTTTTCCCTCCCTTACCTAATGATGCACCTAAACATTTCAAATAGTATGGCCCTTTCTATCCCATTTACCACTTCCCTTCCCCTCCAAAAGTAGTCTTATAATTTTTTTAACCTTTTTCCCAAAAAAGCTCTGTGGATGATTAGAAAATTGGTAGGCTCAAACTTCAGACAGATGTTGCAATTAAAACTTGGAAAAGTGGTTTGGTTTTGTTTTTTTAGTTAAACTAAAACTCGTTTAACTACAATTGAGAATCCAGTGAACCTTTTGACAAAAGCAGAGAGGACCAGACCCCAATTCCTGCCATTTCTAAGGTTTAAAATAAGATAAAAATGTAACTTTTAAAAATGACTTGTATAATATAAAGAAATATTAAAAAGGCGCAAACCCATTATTTGGCGATCATCTCTAAGGCTAGGGGAAGGAATTATACATAAACCAGTTTAAGTGATCAGAAACCAGTTTAAACCTATAACAAAACAGAAGTTCAGTGCACTCAAACCACTTTCAAAATGGCCAAAACCAGTTTAAGATAAACTTGGTTAGAAGTAGTATTAGACTTCACTGATTTAGGTCAAACCAGGTTATGGAATTTCTGTCCCAGACCCCTTCCCAGTTCAAGTTAGCTCACAGTCTCCAGCATCCCAGGTTGCTTTGCAGCCCTGGGCTGTGCTGCCTACTTCAGTGGAGCAGGGTTGGCCTCACCCCTGCTCAAGCAGGAGGCAGGGGCCTGGCAGGGGCTGCACGCCACAAGGCAGACCTGGGCTAGAGTCCTGTGCAGTCAGGAAGGGGGTTTAAACCCCCTCCCTCTCCACCTCAGCCTGCGAGCCCCTAGTCAGGACATGGCCACACCCCACGCTCCCCACTTGAGGGAGGGGAAAAACCCTGCCAAGGACTGCTCCTCATCCTCGAGCAGGAAGGCAGGGACAGAAGCGTGGCAGGGGCTGCCCCCCCAAGGCAGACCAGGGCTGGGGTCCCATGCAGGCCTAGGAGGGGATATAAAGCTCCCTCTCTCTGCCTCAGTGTGTTGGCCCCTGGCTGGGATCTGGCCAGGCACCCTGCTCTCCATTTGAGTTGGGGGGGGCAAAAGCCTGGCAGGGACTCTTCCGCCCTCCCCGCCCCCCCAGCTCCCCTGCAGCAGGGAGCAGGGGGGAAGAAGCCTGGCAAGGGCTGCCCCATCCCCCACCAGGTAGACCCCAGCTGGGATCCCTTGGGGGCCACGGATGAGGTTTAAATCTCCTTCCTCCCCTCTCAGCATAGGGATATGGACCCTTGCCAGACTTATCCCCTACTTGTCCCTGTCAACTTGTCCCCTACTTGTCCCAAGTCCCCTACTTGTCCCTGTCAACTCCCACAGACAGACCCGGGCTGGAGTCCCATGCAGGCCAGGGAGGGGGGTTTAAAGCCCCCCTCCTTGTGGCCTCAGTATGATGGCCCTAGATTGGGGCCTGCCCATGCCCCCTCTGCTCGAACAGGGACGGGGGTTGTGGGAGAGGGAAGCCTTGGAGGGCTTCTCTCCTCTCTGCCCTTTGGCAGTGGCAGGGAGCTGTGCTCTAGCGCCCCCCGGCTTCTAGCCTGGGCCACTGCAGACGTGGCTGCATTTCTGGAATTGGATATGAATGTCTGTTCACTTGCTTCTCGGTTCAATCTACGCAGCTTAGACTAAGCTGCAAAGGTTGAATCGATTCAGCCTCGGGCTTTTTGACTGTCTGTACTTAGCCTCGAGGATCAATTATAAATCTTATTATTTGTTTTGCATGCTTCAATCAAACTAGAATAGACTGAGCCTGAACCAATTAACTAAGATAGGAAAAGGGAGGTGCATATTTTTTTCCAGGCCTTGGAAATGCTGTGGAGGGGAAATTTTGAAGTATATACACTAGGTTTATGTGTTTATGACAAAGTGAAATGTATTCATTTCAGCATAATGTGATGCAATAAAGTAAAGAACACCAACAAGCATAGTTTAAAGACACAGTCTTAAGGATCATTTAAAATCCACTGGCTCTGTATCTGTTTCAAAATGTAGGCACCCTGGGTGGAGTGGAGAATGAATTGCATATGGCTATTGGGACACAAAAAGAGAGATTAATATGGAGAAAAGTCAAGGACTTTACTTCCTTTCTTCACCTGTCTGGAGTAAATTTCCTGGAAACATCTGTAAATGCTGTATAAGTGCAAACTATAGTTGAGCTCATACTGTGCAGGAAGCCAGTGCCTTTGTCTGTAACACTGTATACAATAATAACAGCACGGTGGTAAAATTAAGGGCATCTTGGTGTAGAAATCCAGATTCTTCACACTCTTCTTCTTTTTACTTTTTTTCATGGAAGGAGGGAAACACCTGGGAACCATATGGAATTTACAGTTGTTATTTTTATTATTATTATTAAAATTTTGTAGCTCAGTTTCAAACATGGGACTAACTTAATACATGAAGAAAGCTTATGGGACTCACCTCAACACATGGGATATCTACATATTGCCCACAAATGGCAATAGTTTGAAACGGAAAGAATTGCTGCTCCTTGACCCCAAAGTCATTGGAGTCAATGGGAGTCTCATTTCTGGAAGCCCAGTTGGTACACTGTAGCTTTCTGAAGGGCATGCAAATTAAAAACAGATCAAACCTAGCCCCTCTGTCCAAACTTTAGCCATCCAGCAGGGAACAGAAGCCAAATTCCTCAGGGTAAAATTGTTTGGTTTTTGTTTACAAGTCTGATCCCAAGCCCAAACCGGCCTGTGTTCCAGTTCTGGTTTGGAAACAGCCAAAATCTAATGAGAAAAACTTATTTGGGGAATTGTTGCATTTTTACAGATAATGAAAATGTCACGAGGTGAGAGATTTTTATCAGGTTTCTCTCATTGTGAGCCAAAATCTGGTATGATTTCGGTGCATGCAAATCCAATCTGAAACCTAACACAGCTTCCATCCTGAACCTAATCAGCATCAGCTCACTGCTGTTCAGAATTAAGCCTATGATATGATTTGGCCCAGTGGGTTTTCCAGCAATTTTATTCTGCAGGCCACTTCTAACGAAAGCAGTCTTTTATTGAACCAAGCCCCTAGCACTCAAGTCCACCTCACTTCCTGAACTGTTTTATCCACCAGGAATGGCTTTGTACCTGGCTGTGGAGGTACATATACCAGGGTTTGAGAAGCATTCATTTGACCCCCATTGATTTAGCTTGTTATTGACTGCAATTAAAATTGAACTGCTATGGTGGGGAAGGAAGAATTGGCTATGGTAACAACCCAGTCCCTCCTTTGTCCTCTATTTCAATTCAGGTTCTTTTTAACCCAAAAACATCATCAGAATCATAATAATACTGTATTCTACCTACCTAATTTTGTCCGTGGGGAAA
>NW_005842148.1:753639-754233 GCF_000455745.1 Alligator sinensis | reverse complement strand
CAGGAATTCCAGCAAAGAGGGAAAAAGAAGAAACCCTTCCCCCGGTGCTGCATATATGATGTTCATTGCTTTGCAAGTAATAATGGGAAAACCCCAACATTTTGCAATAGGAGTGTGACTTTTTTAGCCCATTTTGGTGCACCTGCACTCTCTTAGAAGCTAAGTCAACATTGCATCTGCTTTGGTCTGATAGAGCTATCTTGTGCCAAGGTCCTCCTGCCCAAGGGGGTTTGTGAGTTGAGAAGTAAAAAGATAGCCAATTGCAGAGTGGATTGCTTTCTTTTCCTTTCCACAGATTTATGTCTATGAGTAGGACCAGGCTGAAACTACCAAATTCCTGTTCATCTGCTTCCTCAGAATTTGAACTTGGGTCTCATAGTTTCATAGTTTCTAGGGTCGGAAGGGACCTGGGCAGATCATCTAGTCCAACCCCCTGCCATGGCAGGAAAGAGTACTGGGGTCAAACGACCCCAGCAAGATGGTCATCTAACCTCCTCTTAAAAACCCCCAGGGTGGGAGCCTGCACCACCTCACTTGGAAGCTGGTTCCAGACCCTAGCCGCCCTGACCGTGAAGTAGCGCCTCCTGATGTCCA
>NW_005842148.1:751968-752249 GCF_000455745.1 Alligator sinensis | reverse complement strand
GCGTCCTGCAAGGGCCCCACATTACCTGGGGCCTTCTTTTTACTCCCTATGATTTAAAAAAAGGGCTTCTTGTTGTCCTTAATCCGGGAAGCTAGTCCCAGTTCCATCTCTGCCTTGGCCTTCCTAACTACCCCCCTACACCCCCGAGCAACTGCCGAATAGTCCTCCTTGGTGATGACCCCTCCTTTCCATTGGGAGTAAGCCTCCTTTTTAGCAAGGAGACATTCCCGGATGTTTTTGGTAAGCCATGGAGGCTTGTATGCTCTCCTGCCCCCTTTGAT
>NW_005842148.1:749124-751950 GCF_000455745.1 Alligator sinensis | reverse complement strand
TCTCCTTAAGGAGCGACCACTCCCCTTGAACACCCGGCTCTCCTCCCCTCTGAGACTTCAGCGCTTCTCCAACTATCCTCCTTAGCTCGTTGAAGTTCGCCCTCCTAAAATCTAGGGCCACAGCCTGACTGCTTGCCTTTGCCACCTTGCGCTGAATGGTGAATTCCAGCAGGCAGTGATCACTGTCACCCAGGGGGTCAAGCACCTGCAGCTCCCTCACCAGGTCGTCACCCGTGGCCAACACCAAGTCCAACAAGGCATCCCCCCTGGTGGGGCTGTGTACCTCCTGGGTTAGATGAAGGTCCTGGACTCTGTCTAAGAACCTACGGGAGCACTCAGACCTGGCTGACTGCTCCTCCCAGCAGATGTCTGGGAAGTTCAGGTCCCCCACGACTACCACATCCGTAGCCTTCGCTACCTCGGTGAGCTGACCCAAGAATTCCTGGTCAAGCTCCTCTCCTTGGTCTCTGAAGTTTAAAGGTAGACTCAGTTAACCCCTAGGCAACTAACTTGTTAATGTGTATAGCATGAAAAAGTCTAAAACTGAATTTAAAATAAACCCGTAAGAATTAGGGTGCGTATAAACGTTTGCCACTCCTAGTCTACAATCACATGGCTTACTTTAAGCCACATGATCATAGACCAGGAGCTGCAGGTACAAATGTTTGATGGTGCCAGGAGCTGCACAGGGAACCTGATATAAGTAATTTGGAGTGGGGAAGGAGTGGGTGGAGTGAGGACGGGGTTGGTGGGTTCATGCAGGAGGCTGTCCATCCAGGGGTGGGGAGCTTGGGGGGGCACTAAAAATACCTCTTTTAGGGTTGGGGAGGTAGGAAGAGCATAGCCATGGGATTGAGCAAGTGTTTGGGTTTTCCCAGCCTTGGGGCTGCTCTCCAAATATGTGCAGACCATTACCGCATCAGGTTAACCTGTTCCCACTAAAAGTTAGTTCACTAAGGTAAACTAACTTAGATCAGCTGTGCCATTTTTGGCCTGATTTAAGCCCCCTGATCATCTGCACAGGTGGGCATTTAGACCAGCCTCCCCCTAGTTAGCTTGATCTAAATGTAACGTCTGCATGTACCCATGGAGCCAAGTCCAATTTAAGACCCAGCATCTAAGCACCTCTGAAGGTTTAGACACCTGGTTGTGGCTTTACGTTCTTCAAATAGTCTAGTTTTATCTGGGGCAGGGTCATAGATCTGAACTTTCCACCTCTTTGGGTGTTTGAAATCTGGATATAAGTTGTGTGACTTGAGCCTGTCTCTAGTGACATTGTATTTGCCTGGGCCATAAACACAGAGTAATACAATATTTAAATTGCACAGTGTGTTTTATTTGTGATGACTAGGAGTCTTTGGGGTACCCATGAGTAATTAGCAACTAATGAAAACCAGGCATCCACCACACTCTCTCTAATGGTTTTAGGTATTAATCCCACCCCAGAGGGCATGCACTTCACATAAGTATAAAAGAATAATTATGTAAAAAGAAAATAGAGATGGTATTATTTATTGCAGGGGAAAGGAGGCTGTTTCTCCTTTGATTCTGCACGCAGCATCACCTGTATGCTGCTTCAGCCTGCTTCAAAGAGGCACAGAAACCGAAGCACTGGTTCTCAGACACTTAGAAACTCTGTGATGCAGGTGGGCAAATCAATAGGCAGATTCACACACAGAGAGGTTAGGCTGCTGGTGAAGTGGCTGCAGCCTATTTTAAGCATCCCTCTCTTGTATACCTAACGCGCTAGGACAAAGGAAAGTTACACCATTGATTCGATTCATCATAAGCATATGGAATAAATTAAATCTAATGACTCGTTTCAGGGGGGGGAGGTGGAAAGCGTTGCCACCACTTAGTTTGAATCGTGTGTTCGGAGAGGTCATGTTTGTGAACCATCAGCTCCCCGGTAGCCCACTTGAGTCAGATGTAACTGCACAGATGAATGTAAGAGGGAGGGCAAGTCTGACTAATTGAAAACTGGGAGCACTTTGCAAACACCATTACATGAAATGTGAGAAGTGTAACATGGCAGAAACAAGGCAACACCTGGTGTAAGCAGTTAATTGTGTTGTACGGTGGCGTGTTAGACCAGCACACTTCGTTAGAACCTGATCTACTGTCACTTATGGCCTCATCATTCTCGCTGTGACTTGGGTTACAGCGATGACCATTTGGGTGAAACTGTCCTCCGGGGAGTCAGTTTGCATTAACCTGAACATTTCCTCTGCTTGATGTGCCTTTATCACCCTTTTGCAGCTCAGTGGCTCTAGTTATTTTTACTAATGTACGCCAGTGATTTGTTAAAAGAGAATATATTTAATTCACGACGTACATGGGCTTTTATGTTAAAAGCCCCAGCTAGTCTTTACATATAAAGGGGAGAGATTTATTTGTCTGCTAACATCAGTGTCAGCTGGGGGCCAGTATTGCTGATTTCCATAAATAGCTTTCAGGGTTGTTGTGTTGTCAGGGGGGAGGTTAAGGGTTGGGGGTAGATGTTTTAGCCTTCAAGGGGGGATCTTTCTTTATAAACTTAATAACATCATAGAGTATGATTCTCTGCTAGGACCATCTGCCTTAGAAGCATCACTGCAGCTGAATTTTCTGGAGGATCAGTGCTGGAGATTAACAGTGATCTCCTATAGAGAAAGATACTAAAGGAAGGATCTACCCATCTTCCCTGCTGCCTATATCGCTGTCTCTAAAGATAAAAGTGACATCAAAGGTTAAGGAAATATTGATCTTATATTCTAGGCTAGTCCTAAGCATTCATTGGCTTCATGTAATTTCAGGATTCCGGTTTTTAAAAGGAGCTGGTAGAGT
>NW_005842148.1:729495-749114 GCF_000455745.1 Alligator sinensis | reverse complement strand
TCCCTTTTCACATTTTGTGCAATCTAGGTATGCCACAAAGGGATTGTTGAGGAGCGAGAAGGGAACCGGTGTGTCTTTTTTTACAGAAAAATGATGAATATGAATGAAGTCCTAATAAAACACATACAGAATACCTCAAACTGAGGGCAAACAAACTCAAAGTCAAGTTTTTTTTTCCTGAATTTGAGAGCCAGAAGAGATTTACTTGAATATTGTTTCACTTGTTAGGGTTGGAGTCACATTTTGCTCCTTCTGGATACCCAGAGATATCCTAAGAAAACTCTTTGCTATTGCGTGGCAAGTCTGAATCATGTTTTCAAAGGTAGGCCCCATGGCATTTTCCAATATGGCTGCTAATCCCAATTTGCTTGCTTTGGCCCTGTAGGAGCCAACACGACTGTGGGTAGAAAACTACAAAGTAAACTGTGGCAGTGGGTCACGGGGGGACAACTGGGTTCACTGGAGCTTGAACCTTTTAAAATTCCAGGGTCTATGAATTGCTAAGTGTTATTTCTTAAGGGTGCTCAAACCTGTTCCGACCTGATGAAGAATGCCTTGCATTCAGAGTCCTATCTAGCTTTATCCCAACCATACATCTGGGCCGATAAAAGATATCACCAAAAGAAAGCCTTGCCTCTTGCCGAATTCCTGGCCCCTCATGGCTACAACCATCACTCCAACACGACCATCATTTCTTAAAGAATTTTCCAAGAGAGCTTCTAGGTATTATTCACCCAAACGTGCTAAAAATTAACTGAGCAGGAGGCTGTCCTTTTATTACAGTGTTCCCAATGTAAATAGGTGCACTTCGTGCCTCCATGTAATGTGTATATACTGTATAGAGATAATAGAATATCTCTACAACATAGAACCCGCGTCAAGTAATGCCTCTATATTCTAGGTAGATATCTAATTTCAGAAAGAAGCATTTGCTAGCTCATTGTTCTGCTTTAACAGACCTATATTTCCTGCAGGGTTATTGAAGCAGTTTAGACTTATCCTACTTTATGACGCATGCTTCTCTCATGGTTTGAGTGCTATATTAGGAGCCAGGAACTTTTGAATTTTGGTGTGGACTGTGACACTGTGATACCCTCTCTGTAGGGATGGATGATTTATAGGCTAAATCCAGTCCCCAGTGTACATGAAAACAACTCTGGATCAGATTAATCCTCCCATTGGGCCATATGGAATTGCTGTGTAAAAGCCCGGGAATTCTTTGACGTTCTTCCTTCCCAGTCTGTCTGGCTACCTCCTGCCCCTTAAGGATGTTGCATAAGATGTTTGCACACTTTTCTCCTGGAAATGCTCTCATTTCACTTCAGAATGACCGTCTGAAGCTATGGAGTAGGGGATGAAGTTTTGCTTTTAACACCTCTGCTTCAGTGTCTCCATCTGTGAAACTAGAGTAAGAATAGTAACCAACCTGGCAGAATAGGATAAATGAGGATTAAGTGGTGTTCAGCGGAAGACAAGTACCAGAAGGGTTAAGTGTTGTTAACTTCGAATGTAATTTTAAGCAATGAGGCATTAGCAATTCTGTGCATAGGTTTCAGATCTAGAAATCCTCATGTGCCTCCCGGCTTCTTAAAGTAGAATGTAGACTGCTGCAAGTGCAGATGCGAAGGGCAGGTGTGTTACCTATCAGAGTCTAACAAGGAACACAAATAAAATATCTTCCATTATTTGGTGCAAACTTCAAATGGAAGAAAAAAATTATCTCGTCAATGAAAAATAGCAGCTTATTCCTCCGCTTCTCAGATATGGGACAAACTTATATTTAGGAACATGCCACGTGGAAGGCTTGACTGGACAGAGCTGTAAATCAGCCACAATGCAACAATAAGTGCTAAAAGTAGCCCCTACAAGGCATCCAGCAAAGAATAAAGTATATGCTCTCCCTATGTGGTTTTTCAAAAATGAATTATGCTATTAAGTGCCAAGAAGAAAATTAGCTATGAGCTTTTAAATTTAAAATGATCCCCTTTTTAATTGTAAAACAGTGGCACTTAACTGCTATTGATCCAACAGAGACACATTAGGGAACAGGGTCACCATAACTGTTAATATTCACTGCTTAGTGAAAGAGCATCAAAGGACATTTTAATGTCACAGACTTTCTCGGGGAGTTTTTAAAGAAAGCTTAAATCGGCCAGCCTATGAATGAAAAGGACATGAGGTAGACAAATGTAGAAACAAATGTGATAGCAATTTTCTGCTAATCAAATCGTAACTTGGGATTGATTTTTTGGCAAAAGTTTATGTCATATAGATTTCCAAGCCCTGCCGACATTTAAAAATCAGAGTATTTTTTTCTGTAGACTGGACATTTCAAGGATGGCTGTCGGGGAGGGAATGTTTATTTACTTCTGAGGATATACCGGACAGACCGTTCTCCTCCGCTTCGGCTTCTACTGCACCTGCACCCTGGGACTGGCTCTGGGCCAGCAACATGAACTAAAAAGGGGATTTTTTTCCAAAAGTGTTTGTTCCTTTTTCCACCAAAAAAACACAGAGGGGAAAAAAAAATCAGAAAGAATGTGTCAGGCGCCCAAGAATCCAATTGGCGCCGTTTGTCCTTTTCAGAGCCTGGTGTAGGCGCCGATGCGTTCTTTGACGGCTGCTGAGTGCGATGCGCGAGTGACAGTCTCGCCCGCAGGTAGGGCACACCCATGTCCAAGAAATACTGGGGTAATAGTGCAGTATTAAATATAATAATTTGGGAAGGAAACATATTGAAGCCAGGACTTTCAAAACTGACTTAAGTTTTGGGTGTCTAAATAAAGAAACCTGAAAACAGCAGAAACCTCAAAAAAATGTTGAAAATCAAGGTCTCGAATGGCCACTGAAAACCTGGAGCAGTCAAAATCACTAACCTCATTGAACATGTCTGCCAGAGTGTATTGGCATCAATCAATACCTTGCCTATTAATTTATCATGATATGGGGCAATAATGGTAACTGGAACAGGCTCATCGTAATCAGGCTCAATAGAGTCATCATTTTTCAAGTACAGATTCCTTGCAAAATGTAAAAACGTTCCTTTTTCCCCAGGCGGGGTTTGTGTTTCAGAACTTTTTCATACTATAAACTGAACTGAGGCTTGGCAGCCAACCTCTCCAAGGCCATTTGACATCTATCCCATGATAATATCCTGACGAAATTTTAACCAGTTGGCTAGCAGTAAAGTTTTTGATAGCCTTTTTCTAGAGCCCTGAGTGATCAGTTCAATGCAGGGAAGTTTCCTGTAAAGTCAGATATTCAAATTGGCTCCTTCATTTACATCTTTTAGTGATCAGTTAGTGGTGTTTCAATTCTTTTGTTTTTTGTTTTGTTTTTTTGTTCTGTTTTCATAAAAGGAATGGCAAAGCTTTAAGAGATAAAAAAAATAGAGCAGAGAGTTTAGTGACAGAAATAGTATTGATTTTATTCTGCCAAGAGGTCATGCTGAGAAAATGGTATCAGCTCTGAATGGGAAAGGTGATGACTCTGTGCTTCATTGCTGATGTAATTGTGAGGCCTAGCCAAGATAGAAATGAGTCCTGTATACCATTAAACGCACAAGTAATTTTATTTGTGTACTTATTTATTTATTTATTCCTTTCTATTAAAAACACACAGAAAATTTTCACAAACATCCTTTTTGGAAAATGCTTCTTGGTTTCCTCAGAAGGCATTTCCACTGGCCAAGCTTTCCAATGAGACAATATACAACATAGGTGCCTTCATTTTGAGTGCCCAGCTTGAGATGCTGCTAAGGAACCTAACTTCCTGAGGGCAAGGGTTCAGGGCTTTGAGAAATTATGCCACTTAAAGATGTCACAAGTCAAGGCCCTCAAATATTTAGACAGAAGCAGCTGGGAACGGCAAGTGAAAATTCTGTCCATTGTTTCTATTGCACTGTTTTTCTATTAATATTTATAACATGAACATTGTTAATTCACTTGTTCCTGCTGTTTCTTTCCTCATAATCCTCTGCTTGTGGCATCATAGCCAGTTGCTATAGAGATGCCATTCATAAGCGGGCAATTGCAAGTAGAATTTTCCAAAGTATTAACATGGCTTGTGTTTCTAAGTCACTTAGCACTTGGGACTGTGCTGTTGGACTAGTCCAGTCTATCCAGCACATTATGGTTCATCTCTGCTTTCCAGACTTGGTACCTGCACAGTGCAAACCTTGTCCATGCATGAGACTCCCAGGGCATATTGACAACAATAGTTAGGGTCATTGTTAATGTTGCCCTAAAGCCCATGCTGGCCAAGCATCTACATTGAAAGACTCTAAGCTCCATCCCCAGCAAAGGCCCAGGTCAACCCAAGAAGCTTTTCTGAACTGCAGGGTGTGAAGTTGAACCTGCTGTCTGGTCTCTCTGGGGATGACATGGCCAACCCAGTAAAGATGATGTTGGATGATCAACACCTCAATGCTTGTGGTGTTTGCTTGCAACAGGATGCTAATGTTGCTGCATCTGTCTTCCCACTGGATTTGAAGGATCATAAACAGGCAGCATTGATGGTACTTCTCTAGCAACTTGAGATGTCTCCTTACATTGTCCATGGCTTAGCTACTTACAATAAGGTAGGGGTCATGACTGCTTGAGAAACCATGAGCTTGGTTTTGAATCTGACATTGCGCTTGTCAAAAACCCATTTCCTTAGACATCTAAAGGCTGCACTTGCACATTTGGGGCAATGTTGGATTTCTTTCTCAATGTCAGCCTTCAACGAGAGACTGGTTCCAAGGTCTGGAAATACTCAGGGTTCTCCAGAGTCTCACCATAAATCTGAATTGCTGGAGCTGGGGACTACTCATTAAGAGCATGTTGATGGAGGACCTTAGTCTTCTGAATATTAAGCGTCAGTCCCATTTTCTTGTATGCCTCAGTAAATAGGATGACAATTGCTGCTTCCAAGTAAGCACACACTATAGCGTCAGCAGCATACTGGAGCTCAATGATTGAGGTTGACTAGTCTTGGTTTTGGCTTGGAGTCGGGTAAGATTAAACTGCTTTCCATCCATTTGGTAGTTTAGCTCCACTCTGACTGGAAGCTTGTTGGTGATCAGACGTAGCATTGCAATAAGGAATATTGAGAAAGGTACTGGAGGGATGATGCAGCCTTGCTTAACTCCAGTCTTAACTTCAAAGATCTGTGATAGATCCATTACTGAATACTACCACTTATATACCATCATGGAGCAGGCAAAGAACGGTGATGAATTTTGGTAGACATCTGTACCTCAAAAAGATCCTCCACAGTGCTTCTTAGTTGACATTCGAAGACTTCTGTGAGGTCAAAGAAGGGCATATAGACAGGTTTATGTTGTTCTCAGCATTTTTCCTGCAGCTGGCAAGCTGTGAAGATGATGTCAGTTGTGCCTCTTGATATATAAACCCACACTGAGATTCCAGGTGGAGCTTTTCAGCAGGTGGGAGGAGACGGTTCCAGAGGGTAGTAGTGGTGGGACAAGCAGCCCTGTATCTGGGAGTTGCAGGGACTGACATAGCCATCACTTGTACATCAGGGCCTTGATCGTAAATGAAGTCTCTGGATAGATTCACTATAATGCAAATCATGCTAATAATACAAAGCTATCAAAATTAAAAAGGACATTCAGCACCTGGCTGGACCAGCCCCTCATGTGAAACGCATTATAAAATGTAAATAGGCCTTGAACACTCATAAACATCCTATCATCCTTAATTGAAGGCAGGGCATGAGAATAAAGGGAAAGTAAGAAAAAGCAATGTGCTGCTCTGTGCGTGTGGGAGGGGCCGTGTTTCTGTGCATGGTCTGATTGTGTACCTGAACAATAAGTGAGGTGACCTGCCTTCCACTCCCTGCTTTGGCATGGACCTGCTTCTCTGTGTGATGCTGGGCCACAGTCTGTGTGCCTCTGTTTCCCCTTATGTCCTTTGATACTCTCATCCCTTTGGACTGTGAACACTTCAGGCTGGGAACTGTTCATTAGGGCTGTGCAAAGCTTTGGGTGGTGTTTTGATTTGGAGGTGATTCGGCCCAATTTGGCCCGATCCACACTGCCCCTTGCTGCATGGGGAATCTGCCACAAGTGCCCTCCCCCTCCCCCACCGTGGCTTCCCTGCCTAGCCCCAACTCCTGGTTCTTTAAAAAAAAAAAAAAGAAGAAGAAGAAAAAAAGGCTCCACACTCATCAGCTGCTGCAGTGGTAGTTGGGCTCCTGGGGGCTCAAGACAGATCCCCCCCATGCAGTGCAGGGCAGTGCGGGTCGCCCCCCCACCCCCCCCCCCCAACACACACACACACACACACCTGGCAGCAGCTGGAGAGTGTCAGGCTTTTTTTTTTTTAAGAGCAAGGAGGGAGACTGGGGCAAGGTGGGGCAGCCACTGATGGGGCTGGGAGACCAGGCAGAGAATGGGGCCTGTTCGATTTGGAGATTCAGTCGATTCAGTGGCAGCCGAATCTCTGAATCGGATTCAGCTGAATCAGTTTGGAACCGTGATTCGAATCACTGAATCGAATCACTGTCCCCCCAAATCAGCCGAATCCGAAGCGAATACTAGCCTCTTCGCACAGGCCTACTGTGCATCCCTAATACAGTGGAAGTTTCTTGATGCTATAATAAAGAGTAGAAAACCATATGAATCTGTGATGTACAGGGAGGCAGGAGGAAAGGGAAGCCAAAAATCACCAGCAGAAATACAATACAAAGTCTTCCCTATTTAAAAATGACTCTGGGTATTAAACTGGGATGTGCAGCAATCGTTTTCCTAGCAGCAGCAATAACTAGCCTGTGGCTGAAAATGATTTAATGCGGTCCGTTTCTCCAGTTTAAAAAAAAAAAATGTATAACAAAACAAAACAGGGCTAATTACCATGCGAGAGAAATGACTTCCTGCAATTCAGGGGCAACTGGGAGAAATCTTTTATCCACAAAGACCTTACGTGAGAACTTTGAATGGGGGATGCTTTTATCCTCCAGGTTGGAATTTGATAAGTAGGCTCTGTACCTCTTTCACTTGTGGGTTATTAGGTCTTTCTCACTCTTGGGATCAGTCTAGCGTATGGTGTGTGTAGGAACAGATAGTTCCTGTCTCTGTTGTGAAGACAGCATGGTTGTGGGAGCCCTCTTGGGAGTCGTATAATGATCAGTACAGAAAACTCAAGTCTATCCTGGAGCGGGAAAGTGCATCGTTTAATGAAAACGTTGTCCGTTATTAATAGAGTGATGGTAGAACTAAGGAAGAAGCAGGCCTGGGAGGCCTTTGGGTCTTCAGCTAAGTGTTTCTATTCTGTCTCTCTGGGTTTTTTTTTTCTTTCTTCCCTACCCCTGGAAAAGAGCAGTTACAGTAACCTGAAGGAAGAGATACAATCAGAAGACAGCCTAGAGCAAGAAAAGGTCTCTGTTGTTTTTCAGCAAGGTCATTTGTAGTTCACAAAGCAAGGTCAGACAGATGAGACTGCTGCAGGCTCTACATGCAGTCACTATCACTAAAAGTTAAATTTTCATTTTTTTTTTAATATATTTTTTTTTTTGTTACATGTCTCAATGTATTTCATTGGGGGCTGTGCGGAGCCGTTATTACAGAGCTGCGTTTTCTACAATAGGCAAACACATTCCCGGGCGTTGAGATTGGTTTTGTTAATCAGGCAGAGTGAAATCAAAGTGTAATCAAGCAGGAAAGGGGATGCAAGGAATGTTAACCTGTAAACTAAAAGAAAGATGGGACGCGATTGCTGAGGTTCTTCCAGCTCACTCTGTGAGCTGCAAGATCCTAGGCACCAGTATCAAACGCTGCTCCAGATTGCTTTTCTTCAGTGTACAGCATGGAGGTAAGAGGTGTCCACAAATCCACAGGCTGTTGAGCTGCTATTTATGGAGTTGCTTATATAATAAGAAGAGATTAAATTATTAAAAAAGCCATATCCATCTTCACAAGCAGTGAAAACACAGTGCAGTACATCCAATGCTCTGAATCAACTGTAGTCACTGAGGGGTGGAGAGGTAAAGTTCATTTGCTGGGGGGTGAGAGGAGTTGTTTTAGGGCAAATAGCATGATGTATGCACAAACCCACTCTTTTCTGGGTATCTTTTTGGTGCTTCTTCAATGCATTTCCCAGTCTGCATGCCCTTGGTTCTTACTCCTGCACCAGCCTTCTGTGACTGATTAAATAATCGCCAAAGTGTAAATTGCCAATGGCTGAAGTTGCAGGAAATGGATCTGTTTTGGAATAGTTTATTTCCTCTTTAAGGGATCAATCCTGCAAGGTGCTGAGAGCTATGCCTTGATCCAAAACAACACTGTAAGCAAGCTCTTCACTTCAAGCATATGCTTAAATCACTGCAACATAGGATTGAGCCCTGAAGGCTAGGGACAGACCTTACACACAAACTGGTTCAAGTGATCAGAAACTGGTTTAGACCTGTAACAGAACAGACATTCAGTCCGCATAAACCAGTTTCAAAATGGCCAAAACTGTTTTGGGATAAACTTGGTTGAAATGTCATATCTGACTTAACTGATTGAGCTCAAACCGGTTTATGCAATGTCTGTCCCAGACCCCTTCCTGGTTTAACTTAAACCAAAGTCCCCCAGCATCCGAGCATGCTCTCTGGGATGGGCTCTCTGCTCCAACTGAGCAGGGCTGGCCCCTCTCCTCTGCTCCCTAGCCAGAGCAGGGACAGGCAAGGACAGTGGTCTAGTCAGACACTGGCCCTGAAGGGAGCAGGGAAGAAGTTTATTCCACCCCTCCCTCCCCTGCCCCACCAGCATGGAGCTGCACTTCTCCATGCTGGCTGCTCCAGCAGTGGGGGCATGGCCAGCCCTAGCAGTAGCCTTGGCTGAACTAGCCAAAGAGGGGTTTAATTCCCCCCTCCCTGTCCCACCAACAGGGACCCAAGCCAGGTCTGCCGGGCACTCTCCCCTTGCTACTGCAGCAGCGGGGCTGGGCACAGCCAGACGCCAGCCAGCATAGCCCCTAACGCAGAGGGAGCAGGGAGGGGGGTCCAAAGTCCAAATTGCCCTCCGAAGCTTCACACAGCCCTAGTAGGGAGCAGGGTTATTTCCCCCTTCTGCCTCTGAGGGCTGGGTCTGCCCACCCCAACCGCTGCCACTGCTGCTCCCTCTGTGCCTGGGTAGAGTGGCAGAATAAACCCCTTCTAGTGTCCCCTCCCTCTGGTGTCCTCAGGAGGGGGCAGCAGAGAGGGGGGATCACCCAGAAGACCTGGCTTAGGTCGCTGCCAGTAGGACAGGGAAGGGGGGAATTAAACCCCTCTCTGGCCAGTTCAGCCAAGGCTACTGCCTGGTCAGGCCATGCCCCCGCCCCTCCCCACAGCACAGCTTTCCTGCAGCCAAAAGTGCACTCTAGTGTCCCCCAGCTCCTGGCCTGAGCAACTGCAGGCATGTACCGGCATTTCCTCAGTCCAAAGGGAATGTCTGTGCAGTCTTGGCAGGTTAGACTGACCTGCAAAGATTGAATCTATTCAGACTCCAGCTTTTTGAATGTCTGTCGCCAGCCTAAAAGAGAAACATAAATTATTTTCAAATCTCAGCTTCCAAGTGTTTTTCCTGCTGGATATGAATTTATGCACAGGCTCATATGAATAAACTTATGCACGTTCTTCAATATTTTGGTGGTTTGAGTTGCAGGATCCTGTTTCACAGTATATTGGTCCAGATTCTTTCATTTCAAAGGGACTATTCAAGGAGTGAGATGCTGCTGAGCTTGAATGAAGAGGTTAGAAGCTGGTCCATCATGTTCATAATCCATTTTAAACAGCTGTTACCGTTAAACAATGTCTAAGACATTGCAAATTCTGGCAGTACGCAGGACCTCAAGACATGCAGGGGTAGTATTCATGTAATGCCAGAGTGTGCACACACGTCAGTGGCCATTTCCTCACGCAGGTGGTCCAACTCATGTGAGGAAGTTTTCACAAGTCAATGCACAATTTAAGCCCTCAACAATTTTATTTATAATTAATTCTCCATAGGAGTGCTCCACCGCTGTAATAAATTTTCTTCTCAAAGTATCATTAAAGCCATTTGCATGAAGCCTTAACACATAAGACAAAGAGAAAGTGATGGGGTTGAGGGGCTGAGTGAAATAAGAGGAATCCAATGAGGTTGGGGGTGGAGGCGGCAGGGAGGGAACCAGCTCGGGGAAAATAAGATAAGTGTCACTTACAGCATCTCTGGTTTCTCCAGAGTAGGGTGATGCTTGTAGTTATAAAGATGAAATAAATTGAACTATGAAGATTGATTTTCTCCAAAACCTACCTTTTCTCTTCAGCAGGTGGGATACTGAACTCATGCATGGTCTAACATAGTGAAGCCCAACCTTCCCACCTCATGAGCTGGATGAGCGGCATGGGGGAAGGCCTGAAGGCTGGGTTGGCATGTAGGGTCAGTCCGTGGGTACAGTCCAGTGCTCTGGTCCAACCCTGTGCACCTGGATTCAGCTTTTTGTTTTCTCTAGCAGTCCCTCACAGCTGATTCTTTCACGCTAGTCTTATCTGTGGATCTGAAGGTGGCTGACAAGGCCAATCCAGGATCTATAATAGACTCTGTTGTGGAACTGTCCCACATGCCTAGATCTGGCCATGCGTTAATGCAGTCTGTTGCACAGGGCCATGTTATCTGGTCCACAGGGCTCCTCACAGGTCAAGAAATTTTGCAGCAAGGGAGTGGCAATTAACACCGCGACTGTTGCTGCACCTGGATGCTTCTGGATGCTTAAGGAGCCCTGCCAGCCTGGGGGCCAAGGGTTGAGCACTCTTGGTCTAGCCGATGGAAAACATGCAGGTTTAAGAAAGACAGCATTGTATCCTGTTGGCCAGCATCCTTGTTGGTTCACATAGACAAAAGGCTCCAGTGTCATCTTGTAGCTAAGCTTTTTAGGTTGTAAGCTCTTTGAGAAAGGGACCACGCTCTTCTTTTATCTTTGCCCGGTGCCTTGTTAGGACGGGAGTTCCCAGAACCTACTGCAATACAAACAAATTAGCAGTTGGTGACTTATATACAGGGTAAGTGGCCTGAGGGTAAAAGGGCAGGTGGCATGAAGAACTGCTGATCTTTTAAAGTGAGTTAATTTGCTTTTGCATAACCTCCTGAACAACAGACCTGTATGAAATTGGAGATGTCCATCCGGTGCATTTTGCCGCTCAGCACAAAAAATGGGCCAGCAATATCCACAGAAATCAAATGTGAGACTTTCACCGTCTCTCCCATAAAGTGTGTGTGTGTGAGAGAGAGCCAGAATACCAGACTAGCTTAGATTTGGAATAATATGCCACGCGGCCTCCAATTGACTGCAAAATTGTAATCCAGGTGTTGTGCTAACTGCTTTAATTGTACGGTGTCGTTCATGTGCCCAGAGCTCCAACTGGGGAGGGAATTGGAAGGGGAAACACTGATCCTCTTGCTGAAAAATGTAATTAGATTCATAAATATAAGTAGTGGAACAAAGTGGGGAAAGGGATCTTTTTGTTAAATGCTTGCCATTGGAGCCTTGCAAGTGCTCACGCATGTAGAATATTTAATGTTGCTGTTAAAAGGAAACCCTTGCAGTCTATAAAATCCAAATTGCCCTCCTTAAAAATAAGACCTACACACACACACACACACACACACACACACACGAATGCTTCCTCTCTCAGGTTCTGGGCTTTAGAAAGGGCACTTCTGCAGCTTTGTGAGGGAATGCACAGATAAGTAACGTGGGAGCTGATGCACATGGGGTGTCACGCTCCCTTGTAATAAGGGAAAGTCTTTTCTTTCTCTGAACCAGCCCGAGATCTTTTCAGCCAGAGAAATTAAAGAGGTAAAAGCTCTGTTAAATTGCCTCGTCTGTTCCCCTGCTGTTGCCGGATTGTTCCATTTGCAGCACTTTTCCTAGTGCTTTGTCAAGCGAAGTTTTAAGTGTCCCAAGGGATGGACCACTTCAGGGAGACTGCCTTATGGTCTAGTCAAGCTCACTGTCAGGAGCTTTCTCCTGATGTTCAGCTAAAGTATTCCCGTCCTTAATTTCATCCTGTTTCCCTTCATGTTACCCTTTGTATTTCCATAGATATGATAGCACTTAGCTAAGTCGCACAGAATTTCATCCAACATGATGCTGTGAAAACCATCTTCCTCTCCTATTGCTGTCCATGTCATTCCCCCATTATCTTTCCTCGTTTGATTCCACTCACTTTCCACAAGCTTCAAAACTAGACTTTCAAGGCTGTGCTCTTTTATTCATCCCTGTGTCCCCTCTTACACTTAGAGATGAGTGGAATTTTTCAACCAAAATAACTTTCAACCCCAAATAACACATTTAGGTCCATCAAAACATTTCAGTTTTATATACATTGAATTGAATTGTTTTGGCCACCAAAAAAAACCCAAACAAACCCACATTCAAACACAGTAAGCCAAATCTTGTTGCGTCTATTGGGTACCTAAGTTCCATTGTATTCCACCTACCCAGATCCCGGAAAAAACATTAGCACACCTACTTTTGTAACATATCATCATCTTAGCCATAGGACCAAGTCCCAAAAAGCAGTGAGAGGCAGGAGCCAACCACTTTTTGCATAAACTGTTTCTCAGGAGCTTGAACAGAGTGGAATAGGGTTACACTTAGATGCCTAAGTGAAAAAGGAGGAGGCTGGGGCAGAATGGGCACTGAGGCACGTGATTGACAGCCCATAAGCTGCAAGTTGAGGTCATAGCACTGAGGCGGGCAAAATACAGCCCGCAGGCTGGATCTAGCCTGCCAGGCCATTCTATCTGGCCCACAGAGCCCCTAAAAATTTTAGTAAATTAATATTTATTTGCTCCTGTGAAATAATAATAATAATTATTTATTTGCCTGTGAAAGATGACAGGAGCCAAGTGCAGTCGGACCTAGGGGGAGCCAGCAGGACTGAGCAGCCCAGCCCTGCCCTGCCTCACCCACCCCCAGCCATTTCCCTGCCTTCCTGACCCTGCACTGCTTCAGCACCATGTGGCCCCAGGCTGCATCGCTGGACTGGGGAGCATGGGCTGTGCTGGTACCCAGGGCCAGGAGCAGGAGGGGTGTGTGTGTATAGGCACGGGGAGAGGGTGTATGTGTGTGTGTGTGTGTGTGCGCACAGGCAAGGGCAGAGGGTGTGTGTGTGTGTGTGTCTGTGTGTGTGTGTAGGCAGGGGAAGAGGGTATGTGTGTGTGTGTAGGCAGGGGCAGAGGTGGTGTGTGTGTAGGCATGGGCAGGGGTGGGTGTGTGTGTGTAAGCAAGGGCAGAGGTGGTATGTATGCAGGCAGGGGCAGAGGGTGTGTGTGTGTGTGTGTGTGTGTGTGTGTGTGTAGGCAAAAGCAGAGGGGGTGTGTGTGTAGGCAGTGGCAGAAGGGGGGGGGTGTTTGTCGGGTGAGTCCTACACATGCACCCACACCCCCCCTTGCACTACCATATGCACAAACCCCCACATCCATGCCCCCTCACATGTCCCAGCCACCCTGCCCCCACAAACCCCATACACACCCCACATATCCACAAACACACCCACATGCTTCTTTACCCCATACCTATCCACCCCAACAGATGCATCCATGCCCTCCCCCACACCCCATATAACCCACACACCCACAGCCCCCCACAAACCTGCACCCACCCCCCACAATTTACAACAGTAAGACTTCATTTTAAGCTATTGTGCAATCACCTCTATATACACTACACAAACACATGTAAATCAGGACAAAAATATTTTTTTGAAATCAAATTAATGAACGTGGTAGAAGTTTGCTTTTTAAAATAGAATTTGATTTTTTTTTCTGGTTCAGAGATGGTAAAACCTCTTGCTGAAAGGTGTACTTCTGGGGGCAAGGGGAGGGACTTACAGTGGCAAGGGTCAGGGGTTAGGAGGCAGGACTTCTAGTCACAAGATGGCAACCAGGGGGCGGGGCACCTGTAAAGGGGCAGGGCTACCCCCCTTGGGAGCTTGCCCAAACTCAGTAAGCAGCCCTCTGCCCAAAATACTTGCCCACCCCTGCCGTAGCAGAAACACTCACAGCGCAGCCTGTCAGATTCCAACAGATCTGCAAATTCTGCTAAATACCTTGTCACAAGGACATGAAGAAGGAAGGAAGGAAGGAGTGAAAAAGAAGATATGCATATATATTGCTGAAACAAAACTATTACAGAATATCTAGACTGGATGTAACTGAACTACTAAAATAAAACTCAGTATAAATAGCCAATGCTGTTGAAGGAAAAAAAAAAGAGTCACTCATTCTTCCTATAGTTTTTATGACAGTACAAAAAATGGTGTAGCCTGCCAGTGAAGCAGCCTTGAAATAATAAAAAGTGAACTTGAAACCAAAGAAAAGACCATGTTGCAGACGCCTTGATAGAAGACATAGCTTCCAGCTGTCTTCAGAGTCCAGAAGCACTGGGATGTCTGCAAGGGAGGAATATGTTTTGGCAATGTTACCTGATCCAAGTGTCAAGGGAAGCATTAACACCATACTTCCACCCCTCCCAGACATAGATAGATGGAAGCAACATTCTCGTAAACAAAACACAAGAGGCCATCTCATTCTCCCCACGCTCCTAAGCAGGCATATCTCATGAAACAACCTCTCTTGCACTGCTCAAGAAGCCTGGGAAGACTAAACCCAGCACCCTAACACCCGTAACAGCTGCCAAATTCACCATGCTGCTCATGCCGTTGTGAAAAACCCTGGAGTTTATGTCGATAGAGTTATCCAGGAAAAATCTATTATTCCTATGTACCAGGGAGCAATGTCTAGAAAAGTGGAAAACTTTCAGGCTACCTTGCAGTGTGTTACTAGAGAGAATACCATTCCAGGCAAACCTTTCAGAGAAATCTAGTGTATGAGAACACATTTGCTTCTCATATGTTCTCCATAATTTCTCTTGCTCTGTTTCTTAATTACCAATGCAATTGCTTTCTCACAGCTCATAGTCCCTTAAATGATCTTACAGGAAAGTCATAATGCTGACTGCATGGTATAACACATACTTTGCACTTGCATGACTTTCATCGGAAGACCTTGAAGCGCAGTATTAATATAGTTTTTTTTTCACTCCATCCCAGGAAGTTATTGCATTATTATTTATTAGTTATTTTTCAAGCATATCTATGCATTCCAAACATCCAGGAAGAGAGGGTCCCTGTTCCAAGAAACCATGGATCCTAAAAAAAGAGCAGTAAGCATCAGGGCAGAACTAGACAGAATATGAACACAGGGGTTAGGTTAGTATCTAGCATGAAGATTGTTTGGGGGGGGGCCTTGTGTGTTGTCTTGTTCTTCATTTTGCATCCATAAGCAATTCCCAACTGTCTTCCAACCTAGTCAGTGTTAGCTGGCTAATCTTTTTCTAATCATCCTGGGGGAAGTGATCTTGGTAATATGTAATCTTTGTTAAAGTTTCTATTCTAGGTGGGTAAACTGAGGCACATCAAACAGTGAATCCTAGGTATAATGCAGAATAGAATCTGTGGATTCTTATCGCACCTTCCTCTGTCTGTCTGTCTTTCCTTGTCACACACACATGCACGCATATCCCCCGCCCCCCAAACTGTATGGCAGAGCTAAAACCGACATCAGGATATGCACAGGTATTTGTGCACCATTGTCGGTCAGTGTATACATCATCATACCGGCTTGAATAAGGGAAGCCCATTGGAGTGAGTGAGCAAATCCAAAGTACAGTTAAGAGAAGCATCCTTAAATCTCCATTCTGTTGATCACATTTTACCTTGGCAAAATCTTCTGCCCTATAGTATCCCACTGGTTCTGAAAACTGAGGGGGGGGGTGGAAAAATGTAGTGATCATTTTATAGGTGGAAAGGGTAATTTGGTTCAAAATGTTTTGGTGCTACTTCTTAGTAACCTGAGTGAGGGATCAAGTACCTTAATGGCTAGGCACAGACGATCAAAAAGCCCAAGGCAGAATCGATCTAAGTTGCATGGTTTTCTGTAAGCAGCGTAGATTAGATCGGTAGTGAACAGCACACACGTTCACCCTTGGTGGGGAGGGCAAGCATCTTAGATGAGGTTCTGCCATTTTTAAACCAGTCGGTGTGCGCTGAACTTCTGTTATGGGCATAGACCAGTTTCCAATCACTTATACAGGTAAAAGTGTAATGTGGCCTAATATGTCTGTTAATTTATTTTTGATGCAGCAAGAGGAGAATGGCCAAATACAGGATACAGAAAGGCAACAATTACAAGACTTTGTATACAGGATATAATTATCTAGTGTAGAGGCGTTGCAGCTTATTTCCAGGCTCTCTCACTGAAATCATGGGTTTATCCAATAGCACCGTGACATCTAGGATGGGGGGTCAGTGTGACTGACTATGCAAGCAGTGTTTCACACTGCTGAACACTATCATCAGAACGCCTTTTTTCCCTTTCTGTATTTATCCATATTTCTGCAGTGAAGCCCAGTCATTAGGTGTAAGAACAAGCTCTTCGCTAAACTAGTGGTAATGCAAAAAGGAGGGATGCATCCTTCAGAGCAACTACCTCCAAGTGAAGAAGTCAATAAAAAGAAACAGTATCCGAAGCCCAAATGAGAATGGATCATAGGTATGCTTCTGTACCTATACCGGGCTCTCCAAAAAGAATACCAGAAACCTTGGTTACCGAGAGAAGCAGCCGTTTTGATTCAGATCCTTGGCTCCGTTGCTGCTTCCACCAAAATGTTGAAAAAAAAATCCCAGGTTCTTAGCTTACATGCAGCTATTTATAATCTTTGTGTGATGCTAGACATGTGCATATATCAGTATGACACTTTCAGAAAGCAGTGCTGCTATTTTAGCAGCCCTCTAATGAATAGCGTGGGCGAAGCCACCTAGACAAGCTGATTGAAGAAAGTGTCTGGTGAGGGAGGGCTGTGGGTGCTTTTTTGTTGTTGTTTTTAACTTTGCAGCCATTAAGAATAGTCTTAAAAAGGCCCTTTCCTCCCCACTCTCATCCACCCCCCCCCAGATGTCTTGATTAGTGGCTGTGCGTATGCTGGTCAGATCCTGGGATTAATGATGGCTAATTTGCCGGAGGTTGGTGCAGCCCAGGCAGCAGGCTCTCTACCACCAGCTTTTGCTGCCATATGGGCAGAAGCAGCTGTTTCAATTACTTTCTGTGCCCAGATGTGTCAGACGAGACACCAGTGCTCTGCGGGGTACGTTCAGCCGCTCGGCAGCTAATTACTTCAATCGCGTGTCGAAGCATGGTGCTGTATACTGTAAAAGGTTTTTTTGAAAACAGCCGAATGCCAGCTGTCATTATGCCTCACATTGATGTGAGCCTGATAGGCTGTGACTAGATTTCAACTTCAACTTTCTGGGCTTCTCGATACATACTGTGCGTACTTCTAAGGATGTGGCCCTAGATTATATAAATAATAATTATATATCAGAATACAGTAATGCATCAGGTATAATATGTACTTATATTATAATATCATAATATAATGCAGGGTCACATGCTGAGAAATCTGCCCAGTATATAGCAAGCATTAAATATATACGTGTATAGATATATATAATGTGCGTGTGTATTCCTGTCTCAGAAAAATATATACTCCCTATGCGGGCACACACACATGTATCAGTTAGTGTAAATAAACCTAAGTTCATTAACTTTGATGGAATAACATATATTTATGCCAGCTAAAGAGCTAGCCAGGCTGTGCAGGCCTGCACAGATTTTGGACTTCATCGTTTCTAGTTTACAGTGGCATAAACCAGGTGTAATTCAATCAATCTTACTGAAGCACCATATCTATGAAGCCGGATCCGAATCAAGCCCATTCTCCGAATATTGTAAATCGATGTAACAGGCTTACTCCAGGTATTCATTGCTGCCTTTTCTTTTTTGCAGTGGTCAGACAGTGTTATTCTCCAGATCCTACACAATCCCATGTTTCAGTCCATGTCCAATCTTGCATTCATTGTGCTTAGTGGCAAAACCACAACTGACTTGAGTCTGAGCATGGCTGGTTTCTCACCTTCCCAACCGTAGCATGGCCTTTGGGCTTGTTACAGGACAATTTTACCAGTTATGCCCATATAATTATGCCAGCATAGACAAACCAGTATGATTACAGTCATATACCTCCCTTTGCAGGCACACTTTTCAGTTCTCTTAAATGCCTTTCTAAGCAACATAAGCACTGCTGCCATAAGCATCCATAGCCAAATAAGTGTGTGCACATAAGGAGGCATTGCTTTAAATGATATAATTCCCCATCAACAGTCAATCCCTTAGTGTAAGTAAGAATTGGGTCTGTGTTAGCTTAGGTGAGAGCTTTGTGAAAAGGTTAATAGTGCAATGAGGGTAACATAAAAAAAGGGTTGCGGTCAGCTGTAAAGTGCTGGGTGAATCCAACTGATATTCAAATTAGTGGGCCTGGTGGAGAGACAGAGGAAGCGAAGGGGAGAGAGAGGAAAGGGTCTGTTATAAATACGCTTCGTGTACAAATTAGAACAAGTGAGTCTGAAAACAAGTGCAGAGCAAAGCATTTAATGCAATGCCACTGGCATTTTCGGCAACTACTCTGTAATTTGGGGTAGTTACTAACATTATCATCATCATCATAATACACGTATTTAGGAAAAATAAACATTTGTTTTGTGCTAATTCTATGGTAATCAGGGTGATTGTACTGTACTTAGCTACTGTTTGTTACCATGGTTATTTCTAGTGGTTCTTGGTTATTAATGTCCTGGAAGATTCAATGGTCTTCAGCCTGATTTCAGCTCCCTCTCCTCCAATAAACACAAGTATCTGATTTTTAGTTTAATGATCCGCCGCACGGTGTTGTAACCAAAAATACATTTGCCTTTTATCCAAGGAACATTAAGGGTCAGGCTCTCATTGAACCCTGGTTACTTCCCACCAAACAGGCCCTGTAAAGGGGCTTAAAGGAGACATCATTTACACTCATCTTGAAACCCCTTTCCACTGCCAGATTGGCGTAAAGCAGCCTGTAGCGTAAATGTGGCCTGTAGCATAAATGTAGCAAAGCTGGCCTCCTCATTTGCTCTTATTGATTTCTAACCTAATAATGATAGGTTGTGTTTGCATGGTCTTGTGTGAGACAAAATAATATGCACAACACAGGAATGTGGGGAAAAATTGTAATTAAAATTACTTTAAGTCTTTTTATTTAAAAAAAATTCAGAATCACGGCAGCACATAGCCATTTGTGTATGCAACAGCAACATAACCTGGAGCATTAGAAGACTGACTTCTACTCAGGTTTGCTCTTCATGCATTGTACATCTCTCTGCCTCAGTTTCTCCATTTACTAAATAGCGGTAACAGTGCTTCCCCACCACTTCAGGGCATTGGCAATGCATAGGGGGTGCACGCGGGTGTATGTGCACCCCCTGAGATCAGCCATACACTTCTGGTTTCACCACTGGTCCGGCAACTGGCCACTGGTGGACCTCCCCCCCTTCCCCCCCCGGTCGGCAATATGGTGCCCCCCCAAACTCGGGAGGCACCAGTCGCCCATGCTTCAGGGAACACTATGAGGGTTAGTTGCTTAGTGGCTATAAAATGCTTTGCCCAGATAAAAATGTGAAGAGTAGCTCAACCCACAATCTTTACTCCAGGGATTTGACAATCGACTTTCAGC
>NW_005842148.1:723823-729483 GCF_000455745.1 Alligator sinensis | reverse complement strand
AAAACATTTATAAACTCCTTTGAAACTCTGAAAATCCTGGGCTTGAGCCCCAATCCTGCTAAGAGATTCACTCATTTAGAGCCATTATATCCACATGGTCTCAGGTTCAAGGTATATTTCAGGGGCCGAGTTTCCAAGCAAAGGATGGCAAGATAAGGTGCGCAGGGAGACCCAGAGGAACATATTAACTTTAGACTCTCTTTTGTCGTCTTTTCTTCCCTCTGATTTCTTTTTTACACTATGCTGGGGAGGATGTGGCATTGGACTAATGCGTGTCAACGTTTGTGAGCTTCAGAGAAGCCTGGAAAGTCTAATACATTTCACAAGAGAAAAAGAGCAACGAGGCATTAAGATGTGGACCTAACTTGCTCTACCTTCTAAATAAACCTGTCTTATTTGCTTTGGGCCTGTATTGTGGTTGCATTCATAGCTGGACTATCTATATAGTGAGTGGGATACCCCATATGCAAGACTGGTGGAACCCTTGACAATTCCTAACACAGATGGAAAGTTTCTGGTGTAAAACAACTACAGGCAGATTCATCCCCAAACCATTCATTCAGATGAAGTCTCCTAAATGACTTGAGTTACTCCGGAGAAGAATGTGTCTCCGTGTGTAAAATGTCAGTACGTGAGGTTGGCCAGTCAAACACCATGGTGCTTCAAGAGAACCGAGCCTCTACAGAGTCAGATCCAGACCCGGATTTGGGCATATTGTGATCCAGAGCTTTTGCTCTGTAGTTGAAGTAGCAGCTACGGTGGTAAGGACATGGGTTTTGATTCTGAAGCATTCTGCATGCCCTTTCTAGCCCTGTGTCCTGCCTCCATAATGAAAATGTAGGTATACAAACAAAAAAAGGAGGTACTTTTACCATGTTGTTTTCCATTGAAAGAAAGTTTTTAGCAGCATTCATTCCTACCCATGGAAGGGGGTCGGACTTGATGGTCTGCTCAGGTCCCTTCACACCCTACCAACTATGAAACTATGAAGCATCTGAGGTGTACATTCATGCCCAGCTCTGATTTCAGACCGCCCCAAAGACTGGAGATTGTCTAGATCAATACTATGTTCTGAACCAATCCATGCAAGATTTAGGACACACGTCAGTCCTAATTTACGTCAGTGAACTTCTTGACCAGTAAGAAAATCTGAGACCCCGATATCCCTCTTACAAAACTGGGAAGGGGATGAAGTGATAGGTGGAGGACAGGTCAAAATATTAATTCTTCACCTTAACATAATATATTCACAATGTGATCTTTTGGTATTGCATCAAATATGGTCTGACAGGATTGGATAGAAACGTTGGTCCTGATTCTTGTGTCACTTGCACCATGACAATCAGGAGGAAATCTGTTGAAGTCAATAGAGACAAATAGCTACAAGTCAGAGGAGAATCAAGCCCGTTATCTGCAAAGGAAGATCTTCGAGCATGAGGGACCTCAAAAAGAGCCATCCGACTCTACTCACACAGGGAGTGTTAGATCTGTGTACAACAGCACTTCATAACCCTGTGGACATGGCTTTAACTGAATATCAGAGCTACAAATGAACTGCATAAATGTGACAACCTTGAAGCCTAATAGACACGCAGAAGAGTGGAAAGCTTCCCGGAAATATCCCCTTGGGAGATGCCAAGAATTATCTAATGTGGATAAATAGGTTAAAAGGATATCCACATCTTGGGTTTTGATAAATTTAGGATTGACAGGTTGAACAAGAAAGAGGTAGCCCTAAGCAGAAGCTTATATTGAAGGCGAGATGTCAACTGAGGAAAAAACAGGCTCAAAGCTGAGGCATATGATTTAATCAAGGCAGCTGACAGATTCACTGAAAACTTCTTTGATAAGAAGCTAAAAATAAAAGAGACACTATCAGTAAATGGATTTGATTTCCTCACTTGCACTAAGAAACAAAGTTTTTGACTAAATGGAAGGTAAAACATTGCACTTCGTCTATCCATTATAAAGCTACTAGACCCAAATTTCAGGTGAAGGTTCAGAGATGGAGGGCGAATCAGGCATTTGCTGAGTTATCTAAACCTAAGAAAGGAAAGAGATATTCTCCTGTTGGTCTTTATAATGCCTGCAGCTGACATTTTATGGGTTGGGACATGGATTGCTGATGTGGGTGAAACTTTAACATGACGCACATGATAGCAGACCATGATAGATCCAATATAGGCTTCATTAAGGGGTAGAAGCTCTCTCAGTCCATTTTGCTCATGCGTTTAGATGTATGACAGTAAGTGACATATGGAAGTTTGCAGAATGAGTGAATAGCTAATGCAGGATCCGAATATTTTGCAGTCCTAATCCCATGTCCCCATGGTGCACAATATATTTCCTGGCACACTGTCTTAATCACACAGTTTAGGATTTAACAGTTGTGCAATACCCAGGGATGGATTGTATGTAGTACTCAAGGAGTTAATTTAAAGGCTTCTATGTAGTGATACACAAAATGAAGAAAGATACAGTTAGTGTGCAATTTTACATTTTCTCCTATGTGAATGATACCCATAGTCTATTTGGAAAAATCACAAAAGGAGAAAGAGATTATGTTCAGTCTTCCATTGTTTTCTGGGAGCCAAGCCCTTTTGCATGCATGGGCCAAAACAGATGTCCTTAACCTCTCCACCTTCAAAAATTGACTAGTTCCTCTATGACGGTTGAGTAACAGCGTAGGAAAGAATCTAGCCCTATACAGCAATCCTAAAGAACTGAAAGAATAGGAGAGATTAGTGGTTGACTGCAACCATCCTGAGGAGAGTGAAAAAGGATGCTAACATTCCTAAGTTGCACATAAAAAATAACATTATCTTTTCTTTTACATTTTTACGATTGAGGAGGGAGACTCATTGGTGTGTAAAAAATTTCCAGAACCGGCAGATAACTCACAGAGCTCTTTGAATACGCTGCTACTCCAAGAACATGACAGAAACCATCAAGATAATTGTTTGATACAAATCTTTTGTTAAAGTAATAGATTTTGTACTGTCATGATTCCTGAATTATAGCCATATATACTGGTGAATGATGAAACATGTAAATGGTAATTCATCATTAACTATGTATAAGAAACTAAATTATTCTTTTCAATGCTGTTCTTGTATCAGAGACATGATATATTACATTGTGCTGTAATTTATAGAGGGAATGTGGATCAGCCAAAAAGTTGTATTTTTTTTCTTCAACATATACAGTTTAATGTTTAGCTGTCTCTGCCCTTGTTCTTTCGACTTCCCTTTAATTGTAATTTACTTCCCCGGAGAAAACTATTCACTACAAATCTGTGATACATAGTATCTGCTCTCCAAAAAGGAGGTGTGGTTTAATTTAGTGACTTTTTGTTGGCCTACCGGTCTGAACTAATTTTGTGAAAAATCACTCAACCTCTCTGTCTTGTCATTTACCTTGCTGTAAAAATAGGAGAATGCTATTCACCTATTTCTCAAGATTTAATTAATATTTTAGAAGCACTGTTTAAAGGCAGTCATCGGTCCTTCCACCTAATTCCATCTCTGGTTAATTATATCAAAAGAAATGTACATGAAACATTTAGAAAATAGAAATATGTGCCTTTTCATTAGTTTCCCTCTCCCTTTTGGGGGCCAACAGTTGAAATTTCTATTGAAAAGTATATCACGATTTCTAATTTTGACATTTTTAGGTTGGCTCTAATCATACACATGCAGCTGAGTCACTTGCACTTAAATACAAATATCACCATCTTTTTGGTCAACTGCAATCACCCCAGTGCAATATTAGGTAATTCAATTACTGGCTATACAAAAACGCTGCTTTAAAAAAAAAAAAAGAGTCCAAAATTCTGCCTGCAACAGAAGACCTAAGAAAGGCCCACAAGATAATGAAACATTGCTACAAGTAGTTTTGTGATTCGTCTATTGTTATTGACATCATAAGCACTACCATGTGCTGTGCAAGCTATAATATACACTGCGGTGTTCGAGTAGATAGCAAGATCAACTGTTTATTTCAATCAAAGTGATAGAAGCAGACTTAATTAAAATCGGAGACAGACATTGTATTACAGTATAAAGGCAGGAGGAGAGGCTGGATAAGTATTTGTGCTCAGGAAACAAGTCTCCTTAATTGACTTTCCTGGAAAAAGCTTTTTAGTCTCAGAAAAGTTTTCCCCAGCTTGATGTCCATTTCCAACAGCTTGCTTTCTCCCTACATCTGTAAGACATAGAAGTGCTGTATTGTTTTATCTCCCAGGGAAGATATCCTTTCTTCTTGATGTAACCCTATCTCTAAGCGACTTCAGAGTTCAGATTCCTTGAGGTGTAGTGGATATATGACAATCTGGATTGTAATTTACAATAAACCATTTTCTGATGCCACTTTTATGATGTAATAGTGAAAGCATGTTGTGGAAGAGGTTGTTTTGTAATAACTTGGTGAGAGGGGCTTATACTGTCTTTAAGATTAATAATAAAGTCTCAGTGTTTGAGATTATTCCCACACTACCATAGATATGTTTTGTCTCTACACTGATATGCTTTCTGATGTGTATGAATCTGAGAAACACTGACTTCTCACGGTGCAAAATGTCTTTGTTTAGATGTATGACAATTGCTTTTGAACCATTAAGTATGTGACTTACCCTTTGGCCTCTCAGGCTTTGGATTCAAATCCTGATCATAGACTATTAATGAAAATAAGCTTGCAGGCAAGCTAAGGGAGTATAGGTGGTATGAATGGACTGTAAGGTGGATAGAAAACTGGCTAAATCAGGCTCAGAGGGTAGTCATCAATGACTCCATGTCTAGTTGGCACCTAGTATAAAGTGGAGTGCCCCAGTGGTAGGTCCTGGGGCCAGTTTTGTTCAATGTCTTCATCAACAAATTGAAAGATGGGATGGAGTACACCCTCAGCAATTTTTCAGATGACACCAAGAGTAGCAGATGCTCAGGAGGGTAAAGCTAGGATTCAGAGAGACCTGAACAAATTGGAGGATTGAACCAACAGAAATTTCACAAGGTTCAATAAGAAGTGCCAAGTCCTGCACTTAGCATACCAGAGGCTGGGGAACTCCCTTCTCGTCAGCACAGAGGCAGAAAAGGATCTTGGAGTCCTTATACACTCCAAGATGAACATGGGCCGCCAATGTGAAGACATGGTCAGGAAGGCTAACCGCACCCTGTCATGCATCCACATGGGGTCCAGGAGGGTTGGAGGTATCTCAAGGGAGTGATCCTTGGGGCTCAAAAGGAGTCTATCCCATTACGTAGGAAGGGAGGTAAGGGGGCAAAAAAGCCCCCTTGGCTGAACAGGGAACTCCAGGAGAGTCCGGGGGCAAAGAAAAAGATGTATAGGCAATGGAAGCAGGGAGCAGTCACCAAGGAGGAATATATCTCCCTGGCACGCTATTGCAGGGAATCAGTTAGACAGGCCAAGGCACAGCTTGAGCTCAGGCTGGCTTCAACAATCAAGGACAATAAAAAGTCCTTCTTCAGGTATATAGCGGGCAAAAGGAAAGCTCAGAGCAACATAGGACCTCTGCAGGACAAATCAGGACAGTTGATGGTTGACGCAGGGAAAAAAGCAGAGCTCTTCAATGAGTTCTTCGCTTCAGTATTTCTAATTAATGCCAAAGCCAATTCCCCCACCTCGATCATTGACGGATGTCCACA
>NW_005842148.1:720738-723554 GCF_000455745.1 Alligator sinensis | reverse complement strand
ACAAACCTTGTAGCCTTCTATGACCAGGTCACACACTGCCTGGATGCGGGAGCCAAGGCTGATGTCATCTTCCTGGACTTTAGGAAGGCCTTCGACACAGTTTCGCACCCTATCCTCCTTGGGAAGCTAGCAGACTGTGGAGTGGACGCCTACACGGTCAGGTGGGTGGCCAACTGGCTTAGGGACCGCACCCAGACAGTGGTGGTGGATGGGTCCTTCGCAGCCTGGAGGGAGGTGGGCAGTGGGGTCCCGCAGGGCTTGGTCCTCAGACCGATATTATTCAATATCTTCATCAGCAATTTGGATGAGGGTGTGGAGAGCACCCTCTCCAAGTTCGCTGGTGATACCAAGTTATGGGGCAAAGTTAGTACACCAGAGGGCAGGGAGCAGATTCAGGCTGACCTGAACAGGTTGGATCAATGGGCAGAGAGAAATAGGATGCAATTTAATAAAGATAAATGTAAGGTACTCCACCTGGGAAGGAGGAACCCCCAGCACATCTATAGGGGGACAAAGGACCTAGGGGTTACGGGACAGTAAGCTGAATATGAGCCAGCAGTGTGTCCTTGTTGCCAAGAAGGCTAACAGTATACTAGGCTGCATTGGTAGGTGTGTTGCCAGCAGATCGAGGGAAGTGATTATTTCCCTCAATTCAGCACTGGGGAGGCCACACCTGGAGTCCTGGGTCCAGTTTTGGGCCCCTCACTACAGAAAGGGTGCAGACAAGTTGGAGAGAGTCCAGAGGAGGGCAGCAAAAAGGGTTCGGGGGCTGGGACACATGGCTTGTGAGAAGAGGCTGAGGGAACTGGGCTTATTTAGTCTGGAGAAGAGAAGATGGAACGGGAATTTAATAGCAGCCTTCAACTACCTGAACAGGGTTCGAAAGAGGATGGAGCTGGACTGTTCTCAGTGGTGGCAGATGACATAATAAGGAGCATCGGCCTCAAGTTGCAGCAAGGGAAGTTTAGGCTAGATATTAGGAAGAATTTTCTCGCTAGGAGGGTAGTAAAACACTGGAACAGGTTACCTAGGGAGGTGGTGCAATCTCCATCCTTGGAGATGTTTAAGACCTGCCTAGAAAAAGCCTTGGCTGGGATGATCTAGTTGGGGATGGTTCTGCTTGGAGAGGGGGTTGGACTAGATGACCTCCTAAGGTCCCTTCCAACCCTAATTTTCTATCTTTCTATTGTAAAATAAGCAGAGCATGTTGGGAAAAAAGTCAGAATGGCTTCTTAGGGAGAAAGACTTTTCAGAGAAAAAATGTTTATCTTGAAATAGCTTATTTTTTTACATGGAAAGGATATATAAATGTATACGCATATACATGTGTGTGTGTGTGTATGTATGTGTATGTATGTGTATATATATATATGTAACCTGGGTGGCAGCCCAGTAGTTGCCACCTCTGCCCAAACATCAGGGATGGTGTGATACGAGTGGGGCAGGGCTGCTGGCCAGCACCAATTTACTTTTCAACCGGCCCCTGCTCCCCACAAAGCAGCCTGTGGTCCCAAGATCTAACACTTAACTGATTTAACTATTTACACTTCATTTACAAAACAAGAATAACAGGAAAAGTTATTTACAAGTAAACTTAAACGGCAAAACAAACCCGAATGCATTAGTCAACCCTTGGCTCAAGAACCACAGGTAGGAAAACTGGCAGCTTTCAGCCACTGCTGAGATGCTACAGCAAGGAAGCAGGGTGCTCGCTTCCAGCAGCTCCAACAGGCTTCCCAATAAGTGACAGACTACAACAGTGTACGCTCTTCTGGTCTGCAGCAATCAAAGTGCATCAAACCCCAACCCCGCAAAGAGGCTGAAGGGTGACCCTCCATGGCAAGAAACAAGCAACAGAGTAGGCTCCTGCAGCAATCGGCATGACCCAAGCACAAAGCTCAGGACTCCATCCGATGACAGCTGCAGAATAAGGGACAGGACTGAGTCCCCTCTGGGGCAGTCAGTGGCAGAGGGTCAGCAGCACAGGCAGCTCCCAGGGGTCGCTGCCCTAAACCCCTGCTCCAGATGACTGGCCGGGCACCCCACATGCCTCGTAGCTCGCTCCAAGTGCCAGCCTGCGCCCCGAGCTCCTAGGGATTCTTGTCCTGGCGCTCTGGCGCTCTGCCGCTCAGGATCCCAGTGCCTTGCCTGCTGCTGTCCCGCTTCCCCAAGGAAGGTAAGGGGTTTCCTCAACTCCCCGGCCCAGCTCCCTACTCCGGATAAGGACGCCGCCTGTGCTCCTGGCTGCTGCTGCTTCTCCGCAGTGGAGCAGGGGGCCGACTGCCACCCCTAGCCTCCGGGATGCCTGACACATTCAACACACTACGATGGGACCCTGGGGCACCAGCTCTCTGCCCCAAGCCCTGGCCGTGGCTCCCTCTCTGCTGCAGGACTGGAGGTACGGCCGACTGCCGCTGCCTTATTCTCCCAGGGCCTTTGAGGCTCTTCAGAGGGGTCTCTCTGCTCCCTCCGCTGGGTCAGCTCACCCCAGCTCTTCTTAGGGCCAACCAGGTCTCGGGGTGGCGGGCCCCCAGCCCCAGCCATCCCCCTTCCATGCGAATGAGGGGATTGAAAATCCCTTCTTTTGACTGGCTTCTCCTTTTCCACGGGGCAGGGCTCCCCAGCTCCACCCTTGGGGTCGCTCAGACTTCACCAGCACTGTTTCTAGCCCAGGGTAAGTATCTCAAGCCAATCTGGTGAGCCCACACGGGCAGTCTGTTACATATATAATATATACACACATGCATGCATGCACCAACAGTACATACATACATGCATATATATATATATATATATATATATATATATATATATAT
>NW_005842148.1:717048-720707 GCF_000455745.1 Alligator sinensis | reverse complement strand
ACACACACATATACACATGCATATATATGTGTGTATATATATATATAATTTTTCCATGTAAAAAGATATTGCAAGAGAAAATTAATGTGTGTGTGCATGTGTATATTTTTCATCCTTGTCACTAGATAACTGAGCATATTGCATCAGTCTGTATTGTAACTGTATTTTTTATAATTAATTAAGGTCTCTCCCAAATTCATACATATATTAAGAAAGACAATATAGAATTGCTGATGGACAGTCTCGTGGCTCAAGTACGAGCCTGGGACTGTGGCTATGCAGGTTCTCTTCCCTACTGTAGACACCGTATACAAACTTGGCCACTTAATTTTTCCAGAGCACAATTTTGGCACCTGTAAACTGGAAATAATATTACCTATATCAGAGACATAATAGTGGGTTTAATCTGTAATTGTGTGTCAAGCACTTTGAAGGAAAGGGGTACTGAGTATTATTGTAATATACCACAATAGGGGCCAGGGTGGACAGGAGAATTATTTTCTACTTCAAAGCTTTTCCAAACCAGACTTATAAAGTGTGATTATCCTCATAAGACTGAACTTCTTCTGCCATGATATACCTAAGTGAGGTGTTCAAAACTGCACAAGGAGATGGCACAAGGCCCACAACAGGTAGCAGAACTTTGCAAGGAACTACAGACTTTTTCTGAAAAAAATGCTTTCTCTTTAACTTGAAATCTTAAGTATATGACAGTAACAGACCTTTCTATTCAGACAGCCTCAGACAAAGGGTAAAAATTTCCTTGTAGCATAACAAAACCCCCACAAACCTCCTTTGCAACCTCTTGACAGATTACACCTGAGTTGCAGTGACTAGGAAGGAGGAGAAAAGGCTGCTTTTAATTCAGTGACCTATTCCATAGGAGCATATGCCTGATGATGGTTCGGCCTCCTTTCGGTGTTCATCATTGCTAATCCTTCATACAAATGAATATCTGTGCTTTTAAACAATCAAAGGTTAAAGACGACTCAGCCATTTGTGTGGTCTCATTATATTATGCTGATTGCAATACATCAGAGATATTTATAAGCTTTATTCATAAAGTTGGGATTCCAGTAAATGAGTTCCTTTTTCAAAGGTTAAATATTTATGTCCTTATTTTCTGTCTGAAACAGTCTGCACTTATGAACATTCACTAAGTAATGAACCATGGTGGTGAACATCATAAAGATAAATAACAGTTTAGAGTTGGTATTGTAAGTCCTACGCAAGGAACTGCATTTTCTCCCGATCTAGTCCACTCCCCTTTACTACCAGGCTGGTTTTCAATATGAGTCAGGTTTTTTTTTCCTCTTGCAGAGGGCAAAACCTAGTCTGGCCCCTTAGACACTTTACTTAGATATTGTACCACCTTAAACAAATAGGCGCCTCTGTCAAGGAAGGCAATTAAAGGAGATAGGGTTAGGCACATAATCTTCATATACAGTTGATGGAGAAAGTTAGTCACCCTTAAGGGCACATCCACACAAGCGTGCATATGTGACTTGCAGCATCTCAAAGCCCTTTTGAGATGCTGCAAGTGGCTCCTCTGCCCCTTCCCTGCAAACTTGCTGACTGGACGCTGCTCTCCAAGCTGCCAGCTGCGCTCCTATCCACGTGCAGGCTGCAGCTGTGAACATCACACAGCGTTCATCTGCAACATTATAGGCCGCATCAACCAAAAAAAGCCAATTGCCGATAATGTCAATTTTCCTTTTATCGGTGCCAATACGATATGAACCGATGTATCGGTGCACCTCTAGTTGTAATTGTCTCATATTACCCATAGAAGTCACATTCAGCATTGAGTTGCACCATAGGTATGCACACTGAGTAGAGGTGTATGTGCAACTGCACAGGTGAAGCCCAGAAACCTTAGTGACCCTACTACCTTGGCCACATTTTGCCTCCTTGAAATTGGAGGATAGATGGAGAGATCATAGTACAGCTATAAAAGTTCCCAGATGACAGAAACAGAAATAAAACTAACCTCTGAGATGAACCTGGAGAAAATAACCCTGATCCTGAACAACTGCGGGATTAATTTGGGGGGACTCTTTGTTTAATTGGGGATTGAAACTCCACATGTTTTCACTGAGTTTCAGCGATGAACCTTTGAAGCCAATAAGAGCATTTGCTTCTCTCATGCAAGTTGGTCAGAAATCATAACTGAGCTGACATTCAGCACAGACTTCCAGAAGAGGAATCTATAACTTCAAACACAGAACATAGATAAAATCTCAAACAAATATGCCCATGCCACATAGCTCCAAGACATCTCTGGACCCTGAATGAGACCAACAAAATCAATGAAATAAAACTCATACGTTGGAAATTATTCCTAGTTGGTGGGTAAGCTAATGAGGGAGCTATTCCTCCCATCACTCCCTTTGGGGGCTCTTAATTTCACACAGAGTCCAGGAAGACAGAGAAGCACATTTTACCATTATGGCTGTCACCCTCCCTTGCACCACGTTGTCCTTGGGACAACAGGATGTACTCTGATAGTGTTGTTTTCATCGTCTTGATTGGAGGAGATGACCTGGCCAGAGATGGCCTTAGATGCAACCACTACCTAGGGCTTTATCTAAGTATTGAGTAACATCTGGAATATGGAGACTTGTGCCCTGCTTCCCTCCCTCATGTCTCCTTTTCCTTCTCTATCTTATTTTTTCTCTTTCTTCTCTTTTTTTTTTTTTTTTGCCTCTGCTTTCCAATAGCCTGGCTTAGCCAGCTGGCATTGCAACTTCATAACATTGCTGCAGGGCTGTGACCTGAAAAGGCAGCTAAAGCAATGTCTTTTACAGTGCATCAGGGATACAAGTCTGCCATATCCTGCAGCGACTAATAAGACTATGCCTTATGCTTCTCTCTCTCAGTGTGAGGTTACAAGAAAGGGAATGGGCACACCAGTAAGATATCATGGGATAAACAGGGGTGGGGTTTTAAAGCACAACTACTCCATGGCAACAGCCTCTGTGCATGCTCTTATCCCATGGTACATGAAAAGGCTATTTTACTTTTCAAAGAGCAAAGGGTGAACCACCAGAGTTTAGCACATCTACATGAGATGCTTACTGTGCAGTAGCCTAATAACAATGTATTGTAGCGTGCTAGTCAAAAACTATGCTAATACACTACTGTGCAGTGTTATTAGGCTACTACCCAGTAAGTGTCATAAAACCCCCATGCGCCAGTGCTATTATGCAGTATCTGTAGTTACTGCGGATTTAGAGCATTTATACACATCCCTTTTCATGCTACGATGCAATGGAGATCTGGCGCATTGGAGAAGACTCAATTAATTGAGTCTTTTCTGCACATGAGATGATGTGCCTGGCGCTGCATCGCATCCATTTGTAAAAAATGGCAAAATGCGCGTCAGTGCTGAGAAAATGGTGGCGGTGTGCTTTTGAACTAAAACACCTTTGATGAGTTTTAGTTCAAAAGCACATCACCGCCATTTTCTTAGCATTGACATGCATTTCGCTGCTTATACAAAAGGGCCCAGCATTGCATTGGGTACGTGTTTAAAAATGCCTAGTGTTAATACTTCATTAAGCAAGTACTAAACTAAATGCGCAGTAACTACTGCGCATTAATGAATGTGTAGACATGCCCAGTTACTGCAGAGTAGCCAACATGTCAATCATGAATGT
>NW_005842148.1:716327-717017 GCF_000455745.1 Alligator sinensis | reverse complement strand
AAAGAGTGGTGCCAGACTGGCACGCACAGAATATATTGTAAGCTTAAAGTAAAACTATACACGTATTGGCATTAGCAGATTCAACAGAAAATAACTCTAGATTCATACATGCAGATTCAGCACATCCCCATATCTCACCCAGCCAAATAGGGATTGTTTTTATTTTACAGATATAAAATCCTCTGTGGCTAAAGGAAAAGGGGAATAAATAACACTGTTAAAATAAACCAAACTTTTGCATTTCAAATACTTTTACTGTTTTTGCTTCTTTTTCTCTGCCTTTCCAAAAGGTTAAGAGTATTTTAATGGGACATCTATGCCATGGGATAAAGCAGGCTGATGATCTCTGTACTTGAAACCCTGGCCTGTGTTTAATTGTTTGATGTTGTTCAGGAACAGAGTTGTGCTAACATCTTTGATTCTTTGGGCCTGTTTATTATCCAGAGAGGAGAAACACAGAGACCTATAATTAGTACTTCCTGTTGAGTAGCTCTAGGTTGCACCCTGCTCAGTGTCTCAGTTTTGAATGACCTTTACAAGAAATAATGGCCACAAGCTAGCAGAGAACAGATTTAGATCGGACATTAGGAAGAACTTCTTCACAGTTCGAGTGGCCAGGGTCTGGAACGGGCTCCCAAGGGAGGTGGTGCTCTCCCCTACCCTGGGGGTCTTCAAGAGGAGGTTAGATAG
>NW_005842148.1:703385-716296 GCF_000455745.1 Alligator sinensis | reverse complement strand
GGGTTCATCTAGCCCCAGCCCTCTTCCCTGCCTATGCAGGGGGTCAGACTTGATGATCTATTGAGGTCCCTTCCGACCCTAACATCTATGAATCTATGAATCTTTAGGGCGTGTCCACACATGCAAGCACGTGCGCTTGCAGCAGCTGAAATAGAAACAGTGCAAATGTGAGCCGGGGCTTTTTGCCTCAGCGCACGTGCCTGGACATGCACTTTGGTGTGGGGCAAATTGTGCCACTTGGGGCAAAATCACCCTGCCTGGCTCCTCCCTGATATGTAGCCAGGGGGAGCTAGAGCCCTGGGCCAGCACCTGTGCTGTCCCCAGCAGTATAAAAAGCTACCCTGGCAAGTAGCCCAAGGTTATTTGCTCTCAGGAGCTTCTGGGGCCCAGTCAATTGGTACGTGGAGACACTACCCCTTGTGCCAGCTGGACTGCTGAAGCAGCCCTGACAGTTCCCTGCACCCTTTACCCACTGCAGCAGTCTGGCAGTGGGGGCTGCAGCCTGGCTGTGACCTTCTGTGCACCTGCCAGACCCGCATGGGGACTACGGAGCCAGTAGAGGCATCTGCCCCTCTGGGCCAGCTGCCAGTGGCCTGTGGTTGCAAAGGCAGCCTTTGTGTGGCACTACTGCCATGCGTGCCCCTGCCTGGCCATCTGGGCAGCTATTGCCCGGAAGATGTTCCCAGTGTGGTGTCCTGCTTTGAACTGTCAACGCATGCTCTCCTGGCCCCAACTGGCCAGGATGGTCAGCCACCTCCAGCTGGGTCCAAGGTGCCAGCTCTGAGCAGGCTCCTCTGCCTGGGTCTTGCCACTTGCCTCTCTAGCAGGAATTCTGGTGTTCCCTATTTGAAAACTGAAAAATCCGTGATAACTAAATCCCAAAGTCACTCTGTAAAATATCTTGAAATCCATGTTCCTCCACAATTAAAACAAAAAACCACTATATAGAGAGAGAGTGTGAGGAACAGACACACAGCGATCAGTGAGGCAATGTTTTATTGATATATCCAGAGTGTTAAAGCAGTTTGAGATGCTGCAAGACACAGCAGCACCCAGCCTGATCCAGCTGTTCCCCAAGCCCACCTGGGAAGCAACACCTGGAGGGCTTCCAGTGGGCAGGCTTGGGAAACAGCTGGATTGGGCCGAGTACTGCCTCCAAGTTGGGGCAGCACCTGGCCTGCTAGCAGTCCGCCCAGATGGTGCTGCCATTGCAAAGGGAATTGCTTGGCCCATTGGCAGCTTGCCCCCTGGGTGCAGGAGAAGAGGACAGGCTCTGCAAAAATTTTTAAAAAAGGATCAGGCCCCTTGCTGCTTCTGGCTTCAGCAGACACCTGCCCATCCCTCCCACAGCTGGGGATGAGCTGACACCTACACTGCACCGTTGCCAACTAAATACATCTGGATGTAATTTAGTTTGCAACAATGCAAACATCTAAAACCCCCAAACCTGGCGCACGTGTAATGTGTGATGCCATTCAACCACACAAATGACATTTTCATCACATGCACATCATGACAACTGTCACGTGTACAAGTGCCCCAAAAGTCATAGTGTAGTCTTTCACTCAGATAAGCCTAAAACAAAAGATCAAGATACTCCAGGTACAACCCATGGCCATCTCTGGACCAATGCCTTTCCTATATGAATACAGGGAGTTTGGGAATCTCTGGATAACTCCTCTTGGGCTCAACGGGAGATTTTATGGCTCAAAGAGACCATCTGCATAGCACAGGCCATAACCTTTCACTAAGTGGTCCCTACATCAACCCATCACTTTGGCTGAGCTGAAAAATATATTTGCAAGAAGATATCCACTCTTGTTACCAGTTCAGGAGTAGTTTGGCAGAGGGGGTTCGAATCAGCCCTGCTAACAGGCTATAAGGTATACCTGCTCTGTTTGCACAACAGCACTCCCTCCAGACTTCATATTTTGTTTTTTTGAGTCTGGAAATTATGGATGAATAATGATTTCCCAATTGCCCTTCACAATCATGATACAGCCTGAGAAGTTAATAAGCCACCTCAGTAGCACCCCCTCCCTTCTCTGTACAGACATTTTTTACCACATGGGTGAACACAAAGAAATAATCAGATAGGAGATTTTTCTTCTAAATTAGGCCTCTTGTTTGTAAACTGAAAGAGTGCTAATGCAGTTCAAACTCAGCTGTGTACCACATACGCACACTCGGCCCAGGAGTATTATAAAGAGTGGGAGAATAGGAGGTTTTGTTCTATTCTTTGGTCTCTTTCTATGTGAGAGGGCTATTCATTCAATCCCTATGCTTCTCTCTCTCTCTCTATTTCTCTCCATAATGCCAGCATTAGCTGCAAGCTGCTGGCTGTAAAAGTGCTTTGATGTTGACCTCTCAGTGCCATTGACAGACCCTCATTGGTGGGTGAGTAGCAGAGCAATAAGGGCATGTGTGGGAGAGAAGAGGATGAAAGCCTGGACAGCTAGGAAGGGATAATATGAACAGATTCCTGCCTGTTCACTTAGTTTCTCTTTTTCTTTTTTTCCATTTTTTTTTTAAAACCGGGTCTTCTGATTACAGAGGTTACGAACCAGTAAGACTTCAGAAATGACCACTAAAAGCCAGCCGTACACAAAGAATCAGATGATTGTTCCAGCCTTAGCCGTGCAAAATTAAATTAAGCTGCAGACCCAGCAAGGGAGGCTGTAAACATTTTTGCTGTCCAAGGCATTGAAATGCTGTTTAGAAAGTGTGCTCAGTAAAATTGTCGTGGAAAGGTGAGGAGTACCAATGCCATTTTTGTGCCGATATTTGTTGGCATCCTGTGCTAACCTCAACATGCAAGTCTGATCACGTAGACCAGGTGCACTGGAAGGGCAAGAGGATGGAGGGAACCTTTCCAACCACATGCACCCCTCACCTACCCTGCTGTTCTGATTTAGGCAGCAGAAGGGAAGCATCTGAGCACAAGAAGGCTGTTTGCACTTCCAGCAACCCTGCCCCACTCGAAGGGCAGGACCATACTGGCTGAAAATACCTAAGCCACTAGTATACCTCCAAATGACAGGAGGGTCATGCTACCCCATTTGTAAAAGGATAGTCAGTGTTAGCTGAGCATGATCCTTCCAACCCGATTCCTAGGACGGCCTGATTCCTGTCTGGGCCCTGCTGCGGTAGGATATCTCCAGCCACTTCACCTCTGCCCTCCCGTTCCACCTCTATTCCCCCATTATGGCAGCAATGCCTGTCATAGTCCTAATTAAACCCTAAGGCTGTAATGTGAAGTGAACAAGAATTAGAGAAGTACTTAGCCATGTTAGCCAGAAGCCAAGCAGAAAGCAGGGCAAAGGGGCACCTTATAGACCAGGGGTGGCCAACCCGTGGCATATGCGCCGCAAGTTGCATGGGCAGCCTCTGTATATGGCATGTAGCAGGTTGGGGAAGGAGCAGGGAAACAGAGCAGCAGTAGGGCAGGGAACAGAAACAAGAACAACAGGGCAGGCAGGGAGCAGAAAGCAGAACAGCAGAGCAGGCAGGGGAAGGAGACTGGAGTGGCACTTGGGGTAGACACACGTCCTACCTCATGTCATACCTACCCAAAAAGTGTTATCCCCCACTGTTATAATTCAGAGAGGTATAACCTTTCATAAGTAACAACTTACTTTGATTAAAGGTTAAATTAGATTAAAATTCAAGCTGCTGCTCTGTTAGAAACCCCTGTCCTGGAAGGGAAAGAAAGAGCAGTTTCCACCAGCTTGTGCTAGAAGAGCTGTTCTGGCTGGGCTGGAGGAGAGCTTTTCAATACGACTGCCAAATGTATTGAGTGGTTGGTAGTTTGGTGTTTTAGTTGTTTTTGATGCAAAGTCTTTTAACCTATAGGTCAGTAGTTGAAATCTAGAAAAGCGTGTCAGTTTAGGTAGAAAGGCCTCCAAATCACAAAGCCATCATCCACAGCACTGACTAGCAACCTTGTCAGTCTTATCAACTGAGAAGCCAACTATCCTCGCAGGCGTTCAGTCCAGACAGAAGCAAGCAGGTGGGAAGGAAATTCATTCCTCTACAGCCTGTGTTCGATTTTTATTTTATTTATTTTATTTTTTTTTTGGTGGAAGAAAAAAGGACTTTGGCATGGGGGGTCTTAATCTAGTAACTCTTAACAGCACTCATTTGCTAAAAAAAAAAACTCTTGGATACACTGGGATTTTTTACCTGTTTAAACACTAAACCAAAATTTGCCTTCTGAACTTTTTAGTAAAATATAAAATGTGTTTTCAACCTGAGCAAAAATTCTTGCCAAAATTGTTGCATTGCTAAATGTTTCCATGAAAACCTTTTGTTTGAAATGTTTTCTTTCCATCGTACTTTCTATCCCTTTTGTCCCATTTTTGTTAGTGGAGAAAGGTCAAAAGAAAGATAGACAGAGATGATTTTTCCCCCCCAAAAAATGAAATGCATTTTTTGGACATTCTTTTAAAGGATGTTTTTATGTAGTATGGAAATTTAGAACAAATTGAAACATTTTAGGTTCGTTCTTACTTTTGTGACCGATTTTGGGAAATGTCGATATATATGAAAAATGGAGACAGTTGTCATAAATTTGCAGATGGGGCTTTAACTGCCCAGAAAAAGGTATTTTTAGAGCCAACTCTAATTCCAGCTGGAACCTGAATAGGCTGTCCTGTTGCCAACAGACACCGTCCCCCCTCATTTGCCAAGAAAGATCTTCTCCCTGGATTGACACCAACTCATTTGTGATCAATATTTTTCCGGATGTCTTTTAAGCCTGACAGTAGCTCTCAATGGTCACTAGTTTGTTGCTAAGCAGACTAAGAATATGATCCCTTCCCATTTGGTGTCGAATCCACTAAGCTCAGCGTCGTCCGAATCAGCAGTGTCTTTTCTGCAGTCATTAAGGGAAGCCAGCAGGTGCTCAGAAGCTACGGTCCACAGCGGAGAAGAGGGGCATGTGAATCTGGATTAAACTCCTGGAGAACAGTTGCAGAAGCCTGTAGAGTTTCTGCACTATGAACTGGGTTCACGACTGTAAAAGATGGCCCTTTCTCTGGTGTTTTCAATTAACCACACCTTAGGGGATCTGGATTGGCAGTTGGAGTCTCCATTCCAGGGGATTAAAAATATATATTTGCCAGAGGTACAGCAGCTGTTTTGGTAGGTACTCTATATTCTGTCTATCTGTGGGCATCCTGAAGCCTTACTGTTCCCTGATGTATCATTTCACTCCAGTGAAAATCACAAACAATAACTCAAGAGGCAGTAAAATTACAGGGGTCATGGAGTATCTCCAGTCTGCTTGAAATCAGGTCACCAACCTCACACAGCTGGCCACCTTGCTGATAAATCCCCTTTTCCCTCTGCCACCCACCACCTTTCACTCTTCCCCTCAAATGCATGCAATAATAAGAGCTAGATTCTCTGGAGAAAAAAAGGAACAAGTGCAGCTGAAATGGGTAGTTAGAGCAATATCATTAGAGCTGGAGGAGGTAAAAACCCATGCACCTCTGCTGCGTCTGAGTTTGAGTCTGCCTGAGGTTCAGTGCAGGCTCCTGAACTCCCAGTGAGGCTGAGTGGATGTTGGAGGCACTCAGTACCTTAGAGAAGTGACCCCTGTCTGACCATAGGATCTGTTTCTAAAAGGCAAATCCATTGATACCTACTAGATCATAAATAAGCTTGGTTTCTTTATTGATTCCCAAGTTGTCGTTCCTTGTAGCTCCATCTGAAAATTAAGAGATGCTTTTTTTTTTGCTTAAGCAGAAGATTAAAAGGAAAAATCAGGTAAGAACAAAAATAAGGTAGGAAAGGAAAAAGATGCTTGAGGGAATTGGTGGGAACAGGAACCCAAGTCTCAGATTCCAGATGTTGTTACAGATTCTCCAAAGCAAGCAGAGGTGGCCACGATCTCCAAGTCCTCCCTCAAAGGCAACAAAGATGGTGAATCCTGGGATCCAAAGAATGGTTGGTGTTGACCACCATGAGCTTGCTCATCTGACTCCACCCCATCCTCTATTTGAAATAACCCCCAAAGCGGTGATGGGTGGAGTAGCCCAGGCTCTCTTCAATACGTGTCCACCAATTAGAGTTAATTTCTAGTACATCAGTTCTGGTCCCTTGATTTTTGGACATGCACACCTCTTATTTACCAGCACTGATTACCACATCCCCTTTGGTTGGGGTGAGGACAGCTTTCCATTTGGACTAATTCAGATTTTCTACCTAGATTTAGCTACCCTTTTATAAATGCATTTTGCATTGGTCTGACCTAAACTTTGGTCACCTTGGACACTTTACAGGCTAAGCCACTGCACAGCAGTCCATGTCCTACACAGGGGGTCTTTCCCATCTCTTACAGAAGGCAGCGGCAAAAGGTCCTGGTTCTTCATTGGAATAAAGTCTGTTTAAAAAAACAGTATATTTAAGAAGTTATATGTGCTTTGATATCATCAGGCCAAGCAAAATTTTACAAGGGCCTTTTATATCTTAACCACACAACTCATTATATGCATGTACTTGTGTCTATGTGTACTCAGGGATACACATATGAAATGGCAAGCGTAGTTCTTGAGGATACTAAAGCATGGAAAAAAATGCAGCAATCCCTATGTTTTAATAATACAGTCCTAAAAATGAATGTGGAGGATATAAGATTTGTCCAGATGTGCGTCTTAGTTCCAAGCTGCCCTCTTGCTGATGGTGAGTTGAGATCAGATTCCCCTTCACTTGTGAAGCGGGCATGGAAATCTTTGATTTCAGTTAGGGATAGGGAAACCTGATCTCAGCTCAGGGAAAGATCCGCTCCTTTCCTGTGAATAGGCCAGAACTTGGAGCTCCCACAGGGTACTGCTCTAACACAGAAAGCAGGGAAGCTTTGCTGTGGGTCCTGAAGGCAGCACCATTGTCCTCTAGCTCATTCATGGCAGGTTCTTTACTTGGACTTTTAATTTTCTGGCTTTTGTCAGTGTGTGTTAAGAAATTAAGTTTGCCTTGGTTTTTAAGAATAATAAAACTAAGAAAGATCAAACAAGATTGTTCTCTTTGCTTCCTAACAAACTGCAATCCGCATTTTCAAAGGACCAATTCCAGGCTTTATTATCCCAATACAATGCCAGCAGGAGAGAAGGGTGTTACACCCAAACTGTAATGCAGGCAGAGAAAGATGGATTTTTAAATTATCTACCTTTTGCTTTTCAACGTGAATGTTTCAAGACAATTATCCTGAGATAATGCCTACAAATTGCTGCAGACTTTGGGTTTATAATTGCTCATGTTCATTTAAGGTTCCCAGCAGACTAGACCAGGAAATGCACTGCCAGTCAAACCGAGATTGATAGTATACGGTAACGGAGTTTTTCTTAGAAGACAGACACCCAAATCCGTTTTCTTTAAGAGGCATCATTCTAACTAATTGTTTGATTTCTTTGCATTTCACCAGCAGTTGTTGTTGAGGGTTGTGTGCTAGGTAAGGCAGAATAGCGGCACTTCTCACCTCACACATAGCCATGTAGACTGGGTAGATTGAATTCGACTGTTTGAAATTATCCTGGTACATTAATAAGCACTCAACAGATCTGTGTACTATGGCCCCATGTTTGTTGGTCTACGTACTCACGGTCATTCAAAGTTTAACAGGTTTCTTAGGCAGCTAATTAACAATTTGCACTCTGGTAACCTTCTGTTCATTACAGAGAAGTAGAAGAGAGTAGCTGTATCTTTTCATCCTGTGAAGAAATGGCCAGTTTTGTGATAATAATATGCCCTAAAGTCGCATCAAGCTAACGTCCACTTGACTATTATCCGTAGGAAAGGGAGTAACCAAGGCCATTGCATATGGGGATAAAGCACAGCTATACCTTTAGGTCATTTGAATGCCTAGGGATACATGGTCCCCTTCATCCTTCTAGCTGGACGTCCCAGATGTGCTGTTACAATGATCCCAGAAGCTTACTAGAACCTGGACAGTACGGTTCTCATATTATCATGATGATGTATTTAGCACCAGCCACGTTCTCAATTGAATAGAGTATGCAGAAACAAAAGAAACTCCTGTTTTGAAGAAAATGTACTTTGTAAGGGCACGCTGGAAGGTCCTGAGATGTTGAAGGCCTTGGCTGTCTTGTTTGACCCCTATTCTTTGGCATTTGAGAGATGTGAATAATTTCCTTTTCAGTTAAATAGTTGGCATGAAAAATAAGTCAAGAGAAAGAGAGAAAAAGTACGTTGAGTTTACCTGAAACAACAACTTTTGGTTCTGCTTCTCTCCACCACCCCCATACCCCTTTAGAAAAGTGGTTGATTATTTTGCTTGAGTACATCAAAACATTTTATTTCACTTTTGTCATTTTTTTAAACTTTTAAAATCAAATTAGGTGCTAAAATGTTATTTCCAAAACAAATAAATAGTCTATTTAAAAAATATTCTATTTAAAAAGTAAATGTTTCAACTATTAGCATGATTTTTTTTCCATCTTTTCATGGATGAAACTGTTCATCAAATTGGACCTGAATTCACTAATGTTTCTGGTCTGCCCCAGATTGGATTTTTCAGTTAATAAAACTATTCATCCAGAAATTTTCCACCAGCTCTAGTGGTCAAGATACATTTCCTAGCCACAATACGTGAAAAGGCATCGCTCCCTTGAGTCATTTAGTCGGTAAAGCAGCAAAAGGGAAGCCGTGCCAGTTACAGTGGCTTAGCCTACTGTTCAGTAGGTAATGTTTCTGAAGCCTGTTCCTTTTAAACTTGATAAGATTTTAGCTGTAGCTAGAAATAAAAATAATCAAAACCATCAGGTTCAACAGTACCAAAGCAAACAATCCTTGGCAACCTGCTCCCAATGGCTGACAGCAGCTCCTTTCCCACTCTACTGTAATTCCCACGGGCTGATGCCCAAAATGGTTTACTGGGTAAACATTCAGATGGATGGATTTTTATTTGTTTCCGGTATTTCTTCTGATTTTTTTTTTCTTTTCTATTTTTTCCTCTCACTTATTCCAAGTATTGGTTTGGTTTTGAAAATGTCTTGTCATGCCTAAAAGACTGGGGTTGAGAAAGTGAGGGAAGAAGCAGGAAATGTCTGTGCCATCCTGTCTCCATATGTATCATAATGAGCTGGGAGATTTGCATCCTGTACAAGAGGCTTCCCTTTCAAATCCTAGGCCCAGACCCTGCAGAATGGTTTTAAGACTTCATTCATTTCTCTTTTAAATCTTCCCTAAGGAAATCAATGTGCAGTGCCCCACCAGAAAAACGATTCCCCGTGGGCTGAAGACAGCCAATATATGTTGCATGAAATCGAAGGTTAAGACTGTAATTGATAAATTGTGAATGCCTAGACATGTTCTTAGGAAATGCCAGACTAACTGTGTTACCACCGGCAAGTTCATGGTTAGCATTAGAGAGGAGGAAATGTCCTCCCCTAATTCAAATGTTTTTAATTAAATAGCTCCTCTGGTCCCAAAACCGAACTCTTCCTCTATTCCCAGGGGACAGCCATGAGCAAACCATTCTGAATCATTTCAAAATACCAATTTGACAATCTTGATGTGGGATCTTGATGGGTTCATCCCCTCAAGTTTTGGAGCCTCTTGCTTACTGCTGCCCTCCCCTTATAGTTTGGGGGTGAGCCTTTTCCTCTTTCTTTCTTGGGACCCTTAAGGCATACACACAGGTTCTCAGTCGTGTAACTGGGGAATGTGGGAGGCAGGCTGGCAAATCAGCCCTGGATGCCCACTATGGAAGGGATGCCAGAATCACCCCCTTGGCATCTTTGCCATGACAAGGGAAGCCCTGAACTGCCCAGCCACAGGAGCTGGGCAGGCATAGCCATACACCCAGCCGTGTATCTGGGGGCGCAGAATGGTCCTCCTGGAGCCTCACACAGCCCACACAGGCCTGGGCTCAATAGTATATGGAGGTTTAGCAAATGGGGCCCCCCAGGTGGCTCCCACGGGTGCCCACTTCTGCCCCCGACACCTCAAAAGGATATAGAAGAATTAGGGAGTGGCAACAAGGATGATTAGTGATATGGAGAAAAGATGCCAGGCCTATCCAGTTTAGGAAAGAGACACTTGAAGGGGAACATGATCAGGGTTTACAAAATACTAAATGGTGAAGAGAAAGTAAATAAGGACTTATTATTGACTCTCTCCAACAGAAGAACCAGGAGTCACAAAATGAAACTAGTAGGTAGTATGTTTACAACGAACAACAGAAAGGTTTTTTTCACATGACGTGTCATTAACTCGTGGCCACCAGACATTGTGGAAACTGATAATTTAGCCAGATTGAAAAAGGGGTTGGACAAATTCTTAGAGGAAAGGGGCATCAGTATCCATTGAGCATGGGAGTTAGGAGAACAGCCTCTGAATTATAACTTTCTAGACCTTAAAAGTTGGAGGCTGCAAGTGAGAGAGGAACAGTGGAGAAAACCCTGGCCATACCCAGTTCACTCTCCCTTTCAGCATCTGCTCCTTGCCACTGGATGATACTAGGCAAGACAGACATATGATCTGACCCAGGAAATGGCCCCTCACCCTCATCCCCCCATCTCCAGGGGTCAGCATCACCCCACCCTGCCCCAGGTACTCAAGGAGCTCACTACACCTCTACAGGTTATTAAGCTATCTAGAAACATGGGAATATACCACTGAAAGGGACTTCCTGATGTCCAGTCCCCTGCTGTCATTGGCAACCATGTCATAGCATAGCACAGCATGTCATATCTTGCCATATCATGAAGGCCATGTTGTAGCATCCTGTTCATGAACTTGTCCATCTCCATCTCAGAAGTAATTTACTCATGGCCAATTCATACCCATTTGTTCCTGTACCAACATCGTGTTTTAGCTGAAACAGTTCTTCCCCCCTGTGGTGTTTACCCCCTAGTGTATTTATAGACATCAGCCATATCCCCCCTGATCCTTCATTTTGCTAGACTAGACGAGCTGAGTTGTTTGGTTTTTCTCCCATTAGATAGGTTTCCTACTCCTCTGTTCATTTTCATAGCCTTTCTTTGCACCTGCTCTAATTTGAATTGACTTTTCTTGAACCCAGGTGGCCAAAACTGTCTACAGCATTCCTGATGAAGTCTCACCAGTGGTTTGGCCAGTAGCTTTAGTACTTGTGTAGATGTACTAGAAATGCTTCAACAGATGCATCCTAGGTTAACATTTGCTTTCTTCATTGCTGCATCACATGGGTGGCTCATAGTCATCCTGTGATTGCTGGGTGCATCCAGGTCTTTCTTCTGTTTCCAAATGATCAGCTCCCTAAGTGCATGACCCTTACACTTTGTTCTTGTCCTTTCTATCCCATCTCTGTTACTGTTGTCCTCAAGGTCAACCACTGTGATATTTTGATCTTCCTCTGTATCTCCAGCACCTCCCAACTTTGTGCCATTACCAGATTTCATTAGCATGCCCTACTTTTTGTGCCAAGCTCATTAAGTAAAATGTCAAAAAACACCAGTGCCAAGACCCATCACATAGCACTCTGCTAGGTATGCTTTATATTATAATTTCCCTTTTCAGCACAAGACATTGTGATCTCCCTCTCTGCCCATACTTTGCCTACCTGAATATGCTTCTCCTGCTCCCCTTCCCATCAAACAGTTTCCTGTGTGGCATTATATCAAATACTTTACTGTAATCTAGACAAATTTGCTTCATTTTCTCCCTTTAGAAAATCAGAGAGACCAGGTTAGCTGGATACAATCTGCCATTGATAAATCCATGTTGTATTTTACCACATCTTCCATTTTCCTCCATGTCTTTGATGAATCTGCCATTCAAAATTTGTTGTAAAACCCTTCCATAACATTAGGCTCTGGTCTGACCAGTCTTTCTTTCATTCCTTCACAAGTATTACATTTGTTGTTCTCTAGTCATACGGCATTACCTGAGCTTTATAAATTTATTACAAATTTTTGCACCTCTGATGGCATGTGGCAGTTCCTTCAGCCTTCCAGGAGAAAGATGGTCTGGACCCACTAATGTGAGAGCAGTGAACTCTTTAAATTTTGAGTCTTCCTGGGATGGTTTATGTTCTTCTTCTATACTCGTTATTCCTGTTGCCCATCCTGCTTTGCCCCCATCTTCAACATCATCATCCTTCCTGAAGAATTTATTTCACTTTGGAGGCAGACCTATAATATCATCTCTGTCCTCACTGCAGAGTGACCCTGCTTCTTTGTTCCTGTTCCCTTTTTATGTATATTGCTAGAGAGCCTCTGGCTAATTCGTTTAATTTATTTCCTTTATCTCACCTGACTTCTGGGGATTCTTGCATTATCCTCCTTTCATTGAAGAAGACCTTCAAAGCAAGACTACCACCACCCTGGACGCCAGAAGACCAGGTGTCACCCTTTTCACAACCTGTCAGAGCTTTAAGTAAGTCAAAGATGCTACATGGACCCATATGATGATCCCCCCCCACACACACACACGTACACACATGTGCACGCACATGCACATCCACACAGCTCTTTCTCAGTGCAGCAGGATTTGCATTAAGCCACACAAACAGTTAGCACTGAACAAGGTATCTAGGGAGTCTTTGTGGCTTTCAGGCAGCCAAGTTAGGAATCATGGGGCTTTACTTCCCAACCTGCTAATAGTCGAGAGCCCTTAAGAGTGCTCTACTATTACTACTACTATTATCACTACTATTACCAGTACTTCTGCTACTGCTATTACCAGCTCCATTTAGAGCTACCTACACCTGAGGTAAGGCCATTCTATTGCTCCAGAAGAGAATTGGCCTCTAAAACTGCCTCCCAAATGCACAAGGGTTAACACCCAACTGGTATCTTCTTATAGCCAAAACTAAGGCAACGACCAGATAAAACACTGAGCAATCAGAGCCCCGCATCATCATCAAAAGAGATGTGTTGTGGGGTATCACTGAATAAGGAAGAAAAATT